>NW_024070189.1:94125247-94127126 GCF_014754425.2 Oryx dammah
AGGCCGAGGCCGAGCCGGGCAGCGCCGCCTGCCGGCCACGCGCCGCCTCGCCGCCACCGTCGCTGCGGCCCGGCCACCGTGGCGCAGCGCCCCCTGCAGGCGGCGCTGGGCGCTGGGCGGGTGCACGCTAGGGGGCGGGGCCGAACACCCTCACCCCGTCCCGCCCCGCGCGAATGGGCGCTGCTTTGTGAGGTGACTCCGCGGCCCAGGAACTGCAGGGTGGGAGCGTACGTCAAGGGTGATGCTCGGCAGCGCGGACACGCCCCTAGATCTAGGGTCCCGCCCCCAGCTCGGCGTGGCCCGAATGGCCGCGCTTTGTAAGACCGTGCAGCGGCGGAGTCCCAGGAAGGGCGGGGCCCGGAGCTCGCGCCAGGGGACGGTGCTCGGCCCTGCGGACACGCCCTCGGGCCCCGCCCCACGCCGGCGGCCGCGCTGTGAGATGCTTTCTTGCCAGGGAAACGGCGGGGGCGGGTCTGGCGCCTGAGGCTTGGCTCCGCCCCCGGTCCCGCCCGGCTTTGTGAGGCGGCACGCAGAGGGGCGGGGTCCAACTTCGGAGAGGCCCCGCCCCTATGCCGGTCCAGCTCCTCCCACGCCGGGCTTTGCTTTGTGAGGCTCTGCTTTCTTGAGAAGGGCTGGAGTGGCGGGGACAGAACGTAGGACCACGCCCCAGCCTGTGGCCCCAACCCCCAGCACGCCCGCTTGAAGAGCAGTTTGAGCCAGGACTTGGCCCCTGAACCCCATCTTTAACCCCTCTCAGGCACTCAACAGCGCCTTCTCTTTTCCCCTCCCCCCAGAGCCCTCCTCCTCCATTCTTGGCCCTTCAGTGTCTTCTACCCACAAAAAAACTGTTGGACCCCCCCTTATCCCCTGACCCCCTCATTCACTCTTCCTTCCCCAGTGATGACTGGCCAGTGAATCCACTACTCCAGGGCCCCATTCTCTTTCAGGGTTTCCAAAGGAGCTTGAGGCCCCTTCCCTCGCATAGATCTCTTCTCGCGACACCCCCATGGCCCTCCGCAGACACCACCTTGACTGCATGCACTTGAGGGGTACTTCTCCCCATCCCCTAGGAATCAGTGATTAGACATCAGAGGTCCTGGGTTTGAAGGACTACACTCCATAGAGACCTTGGGAACAGCTCAAAACATTATAATTAATAACTTAGGCATGCCAGCAGGGCACACAGAATATACCCCACCCAGGGTACCCTATGCTCCAAAAATCCAGTCAGGTTGGCCAAATCAGATGTGATGGGAAGGAGGAAACTAGAGGAGTGTGCGAGGCTCAGATTCATAACAGCCCAGCTAATGGCCAGAAGGGCTCCTTCTCCCCTGGTAGGTTGAGAAGCTGGAAATCCTGAGATGCTTCCTGCTTTCTGTCCAGCCTCAAGGTCAATGCTTTCACCCCTCTCTCCCACTCCTGCTTCTCAGTGAGGAAGGCCCCAAGGCCAGGGATCCCCTTTGTCCCTTCTGTTCAGTTCCCTGAGAAAGCAGCAGCCAGAAGTCCTCAAAGTAGCTGGAGCGACCTGAGGCCCTGCACAGCCTGGCCAGCTCCAGGTGGAGGGCTGAACAGAGGGCACGCAGACAGATAGAGGGGCTCCTCTAACAGGCCCGGAATGTGCTGAATTCAGGGGGCTCAGGTGAGGATGACGTGGAGGTGGGCCTCTTCCGGGGTCCAGGTGTCTCAGAGGAAGGAGCATCCAGGTTGGCTGCATCTTCTTCTGAAGTCATTTTCTTTGTTCGTAGAGGGAAAAATAGAGAATGAAGTGATTTGGGGTTTCTTGATCTTTGGTTGCCCATTTTTCTGAGGCTGAGACTCCCACAATCCATCAGGTCTCACCTCACTGCCCTCCCTACACACACACACACACACACACACA
>NW_024070189.1:94127136-94267356 GCF_014754425.2 Oryx dammah
GTCTCACCTCACTGCCCTCCCTACACACACACACACACACACACACACACACACACCTGCGCACAAACACAGTTGCAGGCCCCTGATCCTGCCATCTGTCCTGTCTTGCTGTCTACTGAAAAGGGAACCAGACAGCCTGGGTTCAAATCCCAGCTACACCTCTTCCTAGTGGTGTGATCAACCTCTATATCTCAGTTCTCCCTTTTGTACAGTGGGGGAGAGTGGCAGTACCCTTCATCCTGGGGTGACTATGACTCATAAAGATGAACACTGTATGGCATCATTTCTCTGTAAAAATCCAGAATAGGCAAATCCACCAAAGTGACAGAAAGCAGAATGGTGAGTGCCAGGGTCTGAGGTGGGGGAGCTGTTTAATAGGCAAATAATTTTGTTGGGTTTTGTTTTATTTTGGCTACACCTCGCAGCTTGTGGGACCTTAATTCCCCATCCAGGGATTAAACCTGGGCCCCTTGCAGTAGAATGGTGAGTCTTAACCACTAGACCACCAAGGAATTCCTTGACAGGGTTTGTTTTCCAAGATACAGTTCTGAGGATGATGATGGTAACAGTCGTACAACAAAAGGAATATACTTAATGCCACAGAACTGTACACTTAAAAATAACTAAAATGGTAAATTTCATTTATATTTTACAATGATTAAAAAAAAAACTAGAAAAGATTACTAGAATTTACTGTTAAAGAAAAGAACCATCAGTGCCTAACAGTATGGTTAGCATGCTGTCATTTGTGCTAAAAAGAGTGAGGATACAGACTTGCTATTTTTGCCTTTGCTTCCTTGTATGTGCAAGAAGTTCCTAATGGTCATTTACCTGTATGTGTGCAGAGTGGAGACCAGTGGGTGCAGAGGGATTAAGAAATAGAAGAGAACTTTATGAATGTAGATTATAGATAATTTTTACATTTGGATGTATTTCATAGTCTATACACGTTTATATTTAAAGTCTCCAGGACTAGGATACTGAGAAGTAAGTTATTTTTTTCTTTTTTTTTTTTTCCCCTGTCTTCCCATCGTTTCATTTTCAATGCCTTCTAAAAGTGGGGGGAGGGAAGCGGAAACCACCAGGCTAGTGCCTTGAGCAGTGTGGCTTCTCAGGGAGGGTTTTAGAACGTGCCCTACTCTCCAGGTTTTTCTTAACAGCTTGTTCCCTGAGCTGAGACCTCAGAGGGCTGGACAGGTCGGTGCCAAGCGCCTTCCTCCCACCATCTGTATACCAGTGACTGAGGCCAGTCTCCATCTGCTCTGGAGCGTCACTGGGTGAGGTGGCCCCTCTCTTGTCTCTCAAGGACTCCGCCACGGCTCCTTCTCCCTCCGCCCACTCATCTACTCCGAAATCGGTGCCGTGTTTCCCATCCTCTGAATCTGACCTGCATCTGTTCGCGCCTTCCACCTCCGCTGCCAGCACGCTGGACTAAACTACCCACTACGTCTGGCGCCTGAACCATATGAGCTGTCTGCGCCTGGTCCCCGGGTTCTTGTCATCCCACAGCCCCCACAGATTGTGCTCGCTGCAGCCACCAGAGGGCGCCCGTGGGCACATAGAGTAGGTCACATCTCTCTGCTCCAAACCTTCCAGGGCTCTCACTTCACTTGGGATAAAAGTCAAAGTTCTGCGCAGGAACCCCCTCCACTCCTCACTCCTCTGCACCCCAGTTCTACTGGGCCGTGTGGAGAACGTGCCCTGAGCCTGGATCAATCCTCCACAGCTATCTCCTGCTTGTCACTTATCTCCTAGACCTCCCAGATCTCCCATCTGAATGTGTTAGCTTCCTGGGCACCCCCTACCCGATGTGCTATCATCTGTCTCCCCCTGTGGAATTAAGAAGCTCAGGGGATGAAGGGTCTCACCTTGTTCTTGTCCAGATACCCAGGAAGGCTATGTCAAACCCATCCAATCCTCCCCCAACCCCTACTTCCTACAGTGGTGCCCCAAGCCAACTGACTCCACCTCCAGCTCCCTCACTATAGTCCCAAAGCATCCATTTATACAAATAGGACTCCTGAGGCCTCCTCAAGTGGGACCACCAACACCGCAGACCTGTACCCATCTCTGCACGGAGAGAAGCTAGCTGGACATTGTTTTGTTTCTCTGTTTGGCCACACTGCAGCTTGCAGAATCTTGTTTCCTAACCAAGGATAGAACCCGTGGCCCCTGCAGTGGGAGTGCAGAGTCCTAACCACTGGACGGCCAGGGTATTCCCCTAGCTGGACACTGTCTTCATCCATAGTGTCCACAGGTCAGATATCTCTAATTTACTGAATAATAATTACCCCAAGGCCACCACAAAATGCAGCTGTGCAGAGGAGATCCACAGACCGGGTTTCAAATCCTAGCCAGGATGCTATGTGATCTGGGAGAGCAATGCCTTGCTAAATAGGAGGTGCAGAGCAGGGGTGGGTGTGAAGGTTGAGACCCTCCTCCCCCAAAAGGGAATACATATCTGGACAACTAAGCTGAAATTCCTGAAACTGAACATGAAAGTAGTCTTTTCTTTATACCAGACTGTCATAAGGCTCCATGACTCCAAAGAAGCCCCCAGGTCATCTTTTGTTATCATTGTGAGTGCAAAGACAGTGCTGACAACCTGCCCACTGCCCCACAAAGCCCTGGACAGCGTGGCTACCTCCAATCCCCTGGAAATTTTCAGAACCAACTCTCAGCTCAGAGACAAGCCCCGCTCAGTGATTCTGGGCTTTTCCCAGGCCCTAGAAGTCCAGAGACAACAGGTCAGCCCAGCCCCCCTGGTAGCCCCCATCTTCCTGTGGTCAGAACAGGAAGCAGAAAACTGGATCCGAGAAACGGGATGACTTACCATGATGGTAAACAGGGAGTTATCGAAGGACATGTCTAGAACAGAAAGAGAAGACAACCAGGGTGGGGGCCAGTTCAGATTTCTTGCTCCCCCGCCCCACTTCCCAGGCCCTCCCCACAAGCCCACAGGCCCTAAATCCACCCTGAGGAAGAGCATGGAGTCCATCACCCAGCAATCTCTTTGTCCGCCCACCAGCCCGTTCTGCAGGGTGAACAGCTGCAAATTGAACTTGTTCCTCTTCCGCTCAGAACTCTCCCAAGGTGGCCTCTGGCTGCCCTCTGGAAAATGAGTGCCTCGTCTCAACTCCTGCTCTCCAGAATACTTCTCATCTCCCCCTATCCTGGGCTCTCCCACTAACTGCCCACCCTTCACCCAGCTACTCCCTGTTTCCCCCTGTAGTTCTCTGATTTAAACACCACTTCCTCTGGGGACCACCCTCCCAGCCCAGAGTGTCCAGCCTGTCATGGACTGTTCCCCTACTGGAGTATAGGCTTGTGGACAGAAATCACCTCTGTCTTGGTTATCTTGGGAGCCCTCAGGCTTTAGCACATAGTAGATGCTCAATGAATACGGGAAACAAAGAGGTACAGAGAGTGGCGTTTTCTCTGCGTAGGGCCCCTTCCTGGGCATCACACCTCACAGGCAGGCTCTCTCTCTCTGGCCCCCTGGTGGAAGCCGGCAGAACAGCACGTTCTGGACCACAAGTGGGGCTCCACTAAGGACTGTGCTAGGCCCTGGGAAAGTTGGGTGCCCCCGTGGTGGACAAGACGGTTTCAACTCCCCACCCTCTTGGAGCTCATGATGGTCCAGTACTGGAGGTGAGTATCATACACCCAAGCATGCAATGATTACTTAGTTGTGTGTCTACTGAGGACTGAGAAGAATGACAGGGTGCTGGGGGAATGTAAGCAGAAAGAATAGATCCTGCCTAGGGAGTCAGGGAAGGCTTCCTAGAGGAGGTGACCTTTAGATGGAGACCACACAGGGAGGAAAAATATTCTAGGCAGAGGGCGGGATGAGTGAACGGCTTGAGGATAGGGCAGGGAAAGGTAAGAGGTGAAAGCTGTTAGCACCAAAAAGAAAAAAGAGAGAGAGAGGTGAAAACTGGGAGGAAAATGAGGGGGAGGAGGAAGGAAAAGAGGAGGAGCATGTGTTCTGGATTCTAAGGGAAGTAGATGGGGTTCAGCAGCAAGTAGTGAGACCCGATGGCACTTTGAGGCAGTGACTCTGCCCAGGCAAGGGACAGGAACAGGGAGGCACAGACCTGTGGTGGCGATGTTAACCCAGCAGGATTCTCGCTCTCTGCAGAGGGATTCCGGAGAAAGTGATGACTTGACTTAGGCAGGAGGCTCCTTCCGGGTAGCCCTGGCCCCAAACTTGATCCTTCCTCCCCACCCACCTCCTCCCCCGCATCGAAACCCCTCAGATAGAAATCTCTTGCAGGAGCCCCACAGCCAGGTGAAGTCAGGATTTGATCACTGGGGCTATTCTGCCACCAGGCAGCAAGGTGTTCGCCCCTCTCTCCGAGGGGAGAAACCGAGGCTGGGGCCAGTGGGTATATTTTGACGCCCAAGAACCAGGGCCACTGTCTACAGGCCACGCATTGGGGGCTGCACAATGCCAGGGGACACCCACCCTCCTCCCCCTCACTATGGATTTCTAGATTACTCAACAAATTTTGGCAACTGGAGATAAAGGAATGCGAGGAAGGCTCAGTCTCCTCATCTGTTAAAAGGGGGTCATCCATAGAGCCTACTTCCAGGGCTGATGCGAGGATAATGTGAACTCAAGGTCCAGAGTGGTGGAGCACAGCCCGGAGCACACCTTAAGCGCTTCCTAAAGAGAACCTATTTTTATTAACCCGCCCACCAGAGGGCGCTGTTCGAGATGGAGCCCTGGAAGTACCCTTCTGCCCCTAGAATCTGGCCAGCTCTTCAATGTCCATCAGAAACTTCTGCCTTGGGACTGAAATTTTTCCCCAAAAAAACTACCCTCTAAGGGTCTCCAGGGATGTTCTCACCTTTTCTTGTTCAAGTTTTTTACTTTAACTGGGAACAAACAAACAAACAAAAAGCATTTGTTAGATTTTGGTCCTGGTTAAAAAAGCTAAGAAACCAATAAGGCGTCTTGTACCTTTGCCACCCAGCCTTGCCTTCTCCCCTGGCAAATTTCCCTCTCAACAGGGGAGCTACTGAAGACACTTTTCCCTCCCAATTACATGAGTAATGTATGTTGGTAAAAACTTCAAGCAAGGTACAAAAATGTAAAAAAAAAAAAAAAAAAATTCTTTTAAAATACTGATTTCAGTGGGTGCCAGAGGCTGGGGGAGAGGGGACCGGGGTCGGTATTTAATGAGGACAGAGTTACAGTTTAGGAAGATGAAGAGATGGATGGTGGTGGTGGTGATGGTTGTAGAGCAGTAGAGGTTAAAATTTAAAAACGAAAACTTTTTTTTTTTTTTAAAAAAAGGAATTCCCCAGTGGTTCACTTTCATTGCCAGGTGCTCAGGTTTGACCCCTGGTTGGGGAGACGGAAATGGCAACCTATTCCAGTACTCTTGCCTGGAGAATCCCATGGACGGAGGAGCTTGGTGGGCTACAGTCCACGGGTCGCAAAGAGTTGGACACGACTGAGCAACTTCACTCACTTGGGGAACTAAGATCTCACGAGCCCCATGGCATGGCCAAAAATATTTAAAAATAAATAATAAAAAATAAAAAAGGGTTAAATGGCAAATTTTACATCATGCATATTTTACCATATATATATATATGAATTTCCCCTGCCCACCGCTGTCATTGAAATTCTGAAAGGTTCTTCACGGCAGAGTTTCTGGGGTAAGAACTCCCGATCGTATGCCCCTGTGCTCCTAAAAATCGGTGTGAGTTGGAGTGCATTTTAGTGCGTTCGCAAGCTCCAGTGAGCCACGCCTTCTCTGCCTGCTGTTACCTTTCCTGATGATCAGGACAATGGCTACCAGTCCAAAGAGGAGGAGAGCGACTCCAGCCAGGCTCAAGGAGAGTGCCAGGATCCAGGTGGGCACTAGAGGAAGATGGGGAAAAAAGAGATGCGGTAGGCCATGGAACTGTAGGGGTGCAGGGAGAAAGTGGGACTCCTGGCGTACATCCGGGCTACCTTTAGAGAGCTAGCCCTCCCCCTATACCACAGAAACATTTGGTTTAGGTATAGCTAGACCTTGAGGATCTAGCAAATCTGTCTGGCCAACTGGCATATTCCCTACCCCTGGCTAACCTAATCGGTTCAGGGAGTGGCATGTTGCCCAAGCTGAGCCGATGAAACTAATTTCTGGACTTTGGCTAGATTACTGGGAAGAGAGGCTTACTCCTCAGGCCAGCATTGCAAAGCTAGTAGGATATACATCTGGAGCTCCAAGGTATACAATTCTGACAACATGAGAGGGAGAGCCTGCCTAAGAATGAGACACAGAAGAAAGTAGAGCTGAGAAATGGCACATGATTCCTGACATGATTGAGCACCTGGATCCAGCCATGCCAGAAATCAGTGCCATGAACAAATTTCAGTTCAGTAAACCAACAAATCCCCTTTTGTTGCTGAAGCCAATTTTGAGTCCAGTTTTCAGTTACTTGTGATCTGAAGAGTCTTGCTGGCTGGGTAACGGGGTCAGACGACATCCATCCCCAGCCACATGGTGGACTCTGAGGCCCACACAGAGGTAGCCACAGAAGCATGAAGCCCCAGCTCCAGAGTTTATGTCTTTGCAAGAGATCTGGCTGCCCCTCCCTGGAGAGAGGCAAGGAATCTCTCGGGGGAGCCAGGAGGAGATGCCCGGACCCCAGTGGAGGTCAGGAACTAGCCAGGAGGGGAGGAGAGGCGCTCCCTTGGGTATTCTCAGTAGCCCTTGTTCATTCTTTCATCTGCGGCAGGAGAGCCGTTACTGCCCTACTCTGAGACCACAGGACCAAGGTGAGAGAAGGGGGCCTTTGATAGTGGAACTTGAGGCCAGGGAAGGACACAGAGAGTGTTCTGTCATCACAACCTGTGGGCCTCTGCTGGCTATAACCTTCTCTCTGCAGCAGGAAAGTTCTGGCTGTTGGTAACAGGAGCCTACCCCGAGGCTCCTTCCTCCCTCCCTCCCTCCCTCCTGCTCCTTGATTCAAAGACCAGGCCCAGCCCCCACTCCTGAAAAGACCAAAGGAAGACATCTTCGCTCCCAGGGCTTCAGTCGCACTCAGACAAAAAGCCCGAGTCCTTGCTGCAGCCACAAGGCCCTGCATGATCCTCCTTGCCTCCCCCTGCCCTCATCTCCCCACCACTTTCCCCTTGCTTGCTATGCTTCAGTCATATGGGGCACCTCCATGTCCCTCAAACACACCAGGCATGCTCCAGCCTCAGGGCCTTTGCACAGCCAGCTTCCTCTGCCTGGAACCCTCCTGCCCCAGAGAGCCATGTGGCTGGCTCCTCATCCTTCAGGCTCAAACATCAACTCCTCAGAAAGACCTTCCCTGATCACTCTCCTCTCTATTTAAAATGACACCATTGGGAATTCCCTGGTGGTCTAGCACTTTCACTGCTAGGGTCTGGGTTCCCTATCTGGTTGGGAAATTAAGATCCTGCAAGCCACGTGGCACAACCAAAAAAAAAAAGATGCCCTTCACCAGGCTGTATTTCATTTTCCTGTCACTTCCCTTGTCCCCTACTAACTGACTGAATGTTTACAAAACTCCTTATTTATCATCTGATGTCCACTGCCACCCCCTCGTAATGTGCGAGAGGACAGGGACTTTTGTTTCATTCACTGCTGAGCCTGCGATGCCAAGGACCGTGCCTGGTGCATAGCAGGTACTCATAAATACTGTGGCCAGTAAGGAAAGGTGCTGCTAAGGGTGGAGGTTTAACGTCTGGACTTCAGAGGCTGGTGGAACTCCAGCTCTGCTGCCTGCTGGCTGAGTGACCTGGGCCAGCCTCTTCAGCTCTTGTGCCTCAGTTTCCTTATCTGGAAAATGGGAAGAATGACTGTACCCATTGCATATGGTGAAAGTGAAAGTGAAGTCGCTCAGTCATGTCCGACTCTTTGCGACCCTGTGGACTGTGGCCTACCAGGCTCCTCCATCCACGGAGGAAAAGAAACTCCCACCAAGCTGGAAGAGTGATGACTCCCAGGCAGAGAGCAGAGTGCCTACGAAGGTTCAGCTGTGAGAAGACGGAGCCTGGGCAGTGAGGGCCGATGGGAGGGACTTACCTGGGAAGGAGACGTGCACAGGCTCGCTGAGGTTTGACAGCTGGGGTTGCCTATTCTCACCAAGCACACTATACTGGCAGCAGAACGGTCCCCCTCGAACCTCCCTGCTGCCACCGCTCAGGTTGAAGATGACCCTGAGCTGGTCCTTGGGGGCTTTCAGGAGCTCCACCACCTCCCCATCTTGGTACAGCGTGAAATTCGCCCCTGTGAAGCCCCTGGGGGCCATGCACGAGATGTGGATGGGGTCTTCTTGACTGCTGGGGTGTGGGGGCACCAGCATGATGGATGGCGCCGGGATCGCCACGGAGCCTGTGAAGCAAGATAGGGGAGGTTAGGTGGGCGGGTGGTTAGAGCAGAGGCCAGCCTGGCTGTGTAGGCTTGGGCAATGGCTCACCCTCTCTGGGCCTTGGTTTTTATGTACAACTAGAGGCTAGTTGTCCTTGTGTGTGCGCCCTGTCACTTCAGTCATGTCTGACTCTTTGTGACCCTATGGACCGTAGCCTGCCAGACTTCTCTCTCCATGGGATTCTCTAGGCAAGAATACTGGGGTGGGTTGCCATGCCCTGCTCAAGGGGATCTTCCTGACCCAGGGATCGAACTTGTGTCTCTTGCATTGGCAGGCAGGTTCTTTACCACTAGCGCCACCTGGGAAGTCCCTAGTTGTCCCTACCCTACTGCTATGTTGAGAGGATCAAGCGCCCAGCACATGGTGAGAGGTCATGTTGTTGGAGTCATTTTATTACAATAGCCGTGGATGTTACACAACATCGCAATTACACTCGTATCACTTCTATCAACAGCACCGACCATGTGCCAGGCCCTGTTTAGGCTCTGGGGACAGAGCAGTGGATGAGACAGACAGACAGATGAACAGACAAGACATGCCTGCCCTGGGGAGCTGACATTCTCAAGGAGACGAGGGTGATGGGGTAGCCAGAGAGGGCTTCCCTGAAGACACAGCATGGAAGATCTGGGAGCGAGCATTATAGGCAGGGGGACCATCTCAGGCAAAGGCTGGAGGCTGAAAGGGGTGTGGGGTGCTCAAGGAGTCCAGGTGGCAGGAGGTGGGGGTGATCGAGGGGAGAAGGGGCGGGCAGAGTGATTCTGTCTTGTTTCCCAGGCTGTGATGAGGGATACGATTTCAGGGCACGGCTTCCTGCAGGAGGGACCAGTGTCTCCCCAGTGGCCCCAGGTTCCCGCGTGGAGTGTCTGGCTCAGGTGAGGTCGACACAAGCCTTTCCTTATCCAGCTTCCCTCCCACCCTCTCTGACCCACCATAGATCCTCCTGCTGCCCCAGTCCTGGAGGTAGAAACCTGCAGAAGCCAAGTAGGGCTGAGTCATGGGGCGTGGGCACTGCTGTCTCCAGTGGGGTGGCATTCCTAATACCTGTGATGTGGGGGTACTGACACCCCACAAGAGACGTCCATGCTCCGGGGGCATTTCCAAGGCTCTGGGGCAAATCTGTCAGGGCTCAGCCTCTCCAGCTCCCGCTCTGTGTGCACGCACCCCTCCCCGCCACCCCCCAGCAGAGATAAGGTGGTGCATGGAGGGAGCGGAACAGGGTGAGGGGTGGCGCAGGGACATCAGCTCACCGGCTGCAAACAGCAGGACAATCCAGAGCATCTCTTCTCCCGCGTTTGGTCAGGAAATCTGGCGGAGGCTAGGGTGGCCCACGGCTCGCTGCCAGCTCCTCCTGTGAGGCCAGAGCAGGGAAAGGAGAACCAGGGCTGATTTGAGTCGAGTGTTTCCTCACTGGCAGGAAATTGCTCACACACACACTGGGCAACGAAAGGGACTCTCTCCCCTCCCCACCCCTTCCACAGACGCACATCAGAGCCTGGCACCTCACTGCTCCTTGGGGGCCCAGGTTTGGCAGATGGGAGGAAAAGGTGGATGAGATGGTCCAGTGTGTGTGTGTGTGTGTGGTCCAGTGTGTGTGTGTGTGTGTGTGTGTGTGCTTATTTTTCCCTAACTGGGCATGAGGAAGCACAGGGAACATGGGTCATATAGGAAACCCAGGCCCAAGTCACAAAAATTGGCCCAACATGTGCCCAAAAGCTGAAACGTGTGGGGTGGAAGTTGGTAGGGCATGATGATTAGGGCTTGGCCTCTGTGACCTCAGGGAAGGGACAGTCCTTCCTGGCCTTCCTGGCAAGTCCTCCGCTTGCCACCTGCAAGAATGGGGCTAAGAGTAGTGGACACTAGCTCCAAATAATTTATGAGACAAAGTGTATCAGTTCGTGGGGTGTGAGTGTACACAGGGTGAGGCCACACAAGCTCCTGTGTCTCAGGAGCTTCGCCAGTCAGGTGAAATGAAACATCAGCTCCAGAATGGAAGAAATGACATTGTTTGCTGCGTAAATTGCCTCCTATTGACAGCCAGGAAATTTCCAAAGGTCTGTCTTACCAACCTTGATCTCTAAACATTTCTGGTCAAGTCTACCAGGCCCACCTGGAGGTTTACACCCAGGAAGGATGCAAGTGTGTAGTTGCCAACATTAAAAAGGATCATTAGAGTGGACTTTTTTCTTTGGATACACAAAGCTGATTTCAACCTCAGGACCTTTGCATGTATGCCATCATCCCTGCATGGAACACAATTCTGTGAACCTGGTCCAATCCCACTTCTCCTTCAGGTCTTAGGGGTTTTTTTTGGCTGTGCTGGGTCTTTGTTGCCACACAGGCTTTCTCTAGTTGCAGTGAGTGAGAGCTACTCTCTAGTTATGGTGTGCAAGCTTCTTCCTATGGGGGTTTCTCTTGTTGTGGAGCACGGGTTCTAGGGTGTTCAGGTTTCAGTAGTTGTGGTGCACAGGCCTGATTGCTCTGTGGCATTTGGGATCTCCCAGACCAGGGATTGAACCTGTGCTCCTTGTATTGGCAGGCAGTTTCTTAACCACTGGACCACCAGGGGAGTCCATGTCTCAAGTTTAAATGCTAATTTTTTAGGAAATCTTTCCAGATCCCTCTGAACTTAGAAAAATCCCCTTTCTGAATTCCAGGATAGTACCTTGTAATTTTCTTTGATTGCAACTAGCATGCGTGTATTTTCATGTTTGTCCATTTCATCTACAATATTGAACTCATCGCTAAAAACCTGTCTGTATTTCCTTATTTGCTTTTTAATATCTGTAGGGTTTGTAGTGATGTCTCCTCTTTGATCCCTAAGAGTAGTAGTTTGTGCTTTCTTTCTCTCTCTTTTTTTTTTTTTTTTTCTTGATTAGTCTTGCTGGGGGTTATTCAGTTTTTTAGTCTTTTTCCAAGTACCAACCTTTGACTTTGTTATTTTCAGTTTTCTATTTCATTGCTTCGTGGTCTTATCTTTATTTTGTTCTTTCTTTCAGTCACCATATGTTTAACTGGCGCTTCTTTTCCTAACTTCCTTCATTTATTTATTTTTGGTTGCGCTGAGTTTTTGTTGCTGCTTGCCAGCTTCCTCTAGTTGTGGCGATCCGGGGGCTGCTCTTGGTTGCAGTGCAAGGGCTTCTCCCTGTGGCGGCTTCTCTTGTTCCAGAGCATGGGATCTAGGTGCGTGTGCTTCAGTAGCTGTGGCTCGCAGACTCTAGAGCACTGGCTCAGGAGTTGCAGCACATGGGCTTAGCTGTTCCGAGGCATGTGGAATCTCCCCAGATCAGGGATTGAGCTGGTGTCCCCTGCATTGACAGGCAGATTCTCATCCACTGTACCACCAGGGAAGTCTGATACTTTTTTCACTGGCCCAGTATATATCCGCATACAATGTGCACTCAAAATGAAAATGCACTTTGCAGTTGCTTGATGTAATATTCTGTAAATATCAATTAGATTAGGTCAGCATGGTTCATAGAACATGCTTGAATTTACTGAACTCATCCAGATATCTTCCTCCAGAGTACAGAGACAGAGCCGGTGGCATCTCTTGCAGTTTCCCAGTGCCTACATCAGTGCTTGGCACACAGTGAACAATAAATATTTTGGGCTTGTCTGACTTGAAAGCCAAAACACATTCCCTCAGTCTATTTTTGTGGCTCTTTTCTGGGTGTGTATGAGACAAGAGTTGGGAGAGATACTTGGTTTATTTATGCCACCAGCTGATTACTAAGCATCACCAGGGCTCAGAACTATGCTGGGTACCAGGGATACCATGATGAATGAAACAGCTCCTGCACTTGGGAGCTCAGAGTTCAGTGAGTCAGACAAGCAGACAGTGACAGTCCGGTTGGTGAAGTGCTATGTTGAAGTTTGTCATTGAGGAAGGTTCTTCACTTAGCTTCAGGAAGTTCAAGGAAGGCTTCCGGGAGGAGGTGACATCTGACTCTGAAAGCCTGAGAAGGAGATGGAAGGAGGGCATTGTAGGTAGAGGGGATAGGGTCTTGGATATAAGTGAAGACTTCATCCTGAGAGTATATAATGTGATTCAGGGATCTATAACCTGGAATTTTGAATTCAGATGGTGATTGCAGCCATGAAATTAAAAGACGCTTACTCCTTGGAAGAAAAGTTATGACCAACCTAGATAGCATATTCAAAAGCAGAGACATTACTTTGCAGACTAAGGTCTGTCTAGTCAAGGCTATGGTTTTTCCTGTGGTCATGTATGGATATGAGAGTTGGACTGTGAAGAAGGCTGAGCACCGAAGAATTGATGCCTTTGGACTGTGGTGTTGGAGAAGACTCTTGAGAGTCCCTTGGACTGCAAGGAGATCCAACCAGTCCATCCTGAAGGAGATCAGTCCTGGGTGTTCATTGGAAGGAATGATGCTAAAGCTGAAACTCCAGTACTTTGGCCACCTGATGCAAAGAGTTGACTCATTGGAAAAGACTCTGATGCTGGGAGGGATTGGGGGCAGGAGGAGAAGGGGACGACAGAGGATGAGATGGCTGGATGGCATCACCGACTTGATGGACGTGAGTCTGAGTGAACTCCGGGAGTTGGTGATGGACAGGGAGGCCTGGCGTGCTGCGATTCATGAGGTCGCAGAGTCGGACACGACTGAGCAACTGAACTGAACTGAACATAGATACACATACCTGTATTGGTCAGCTGTCACACAGATCATGCCCTTAAGAGACAGAACTGAGGAGTCATGAGCAGGGTGAAAGGGGAGCAATGAGGGACAGTGACTTCCTATGGTCACTGTTAGCAGCCAGGCCTGAAGTTGCTGGAGTCGGGGCGGGGCACGGTCCTGGAACTTGGAGAGAGCTAGAGTTACAGGCTTTTGTAGAAAGATGCAGACCAAAAAGGTAGGAGCCAGGGAATAGATGCCTAGACCTTCCTTCCCTGCAGCCTTTAGATATCCTACGAGGGCCAAACTCAACTGGAAAGCAGAGGAAAAGGCAGCCACATTGATCTGGTATGGAGATATCAGCCCCCTCGCCCCTCCACCCCCACTGTGAAGCAGTACAGAGTATGGTGGAGAACAGTTCTGGTGGGAAAAACACACTGCCCAGCACACGCTGTTGTAATCTTTTGATTATAATTTCAGGGGAATCCCTGACCTGCAGAAGCCAGTCGGCCAACTCCCGACGGTCATAAGAACCCCCGGCTAAGATTCTGGGCCAACATGACAAAGGAAAGAGGGGCCTTTATGAGGGGCTGTCTGCCCAAGATTCCCATCTCTTCTCTGGCTACTCCTCCCACCCACCCCACCTTCATCCCGTTTCTGCCCCTTGAACTCTCTGAGTGCCTTTGATGTCAGAGAACTGTTTTTTCCTGCTTTCGTCTTCTCCCTACTACTTCAAATCTGAAATTCAATGCTACCTCCTTGGGGAAGCTCTCCCCGACTCCACCTAGGTGAAATAAGTCATCTTACCTACCCACCTAGCATTGACTTCTGAGCACTTCTGAGGACCTGAAATAATTTCGTGGAGCAGCACTGAGATGACAGCTCCCGGGACATTGATAGTGTCTACCCAGTACATTTTGTTGAACACTGGGGAAGAGGGAGGATTTTACTCAATCGAGGGAAAACAAGAATCACCCATTTGTCCCAGCCAACAGTGAAAAAGGTGGGGTTGGTAGCTCTATAGGCCTGTATCTCATCCAAAACATCAACAAATTGAGCAAAAATGGTAAGAGTCAATTTTATCTGAATGCAGGAAAACAGCTAAACATTTATGTCAACCAAAGAAATGCAAATCAAGAAAAGGCAACTTGAACGTGGCAGGAAAGCTTTGTGGTGTTTTCCATACCCTTCCTCATCTCCTTGTCCAGCACAGTGGAGGATCTGAAGATAGCTGCCTGTGTCCCCAGCATGGGGCCCCGGTTCCCAGTTTCTGCGGGAGCAGAACAGCCCTCATTCTCACAGTATTGTGTGTGTGTGTTGTAACATGTCTGGGGGTAACCTGAGGGACTGACGCAGTGTGCCTTAACTCAGAACGTATTCCTAGAAAACACTGTAAGGAAGGAACAACTCACAGCTCTCTGGTGTACAACATTACAATGGAGGAAGATAACATACATGGCAAAATGCTGGGAGGAAAAGCTGGGGTGAATTTCTTTGGGTAATTAAGGCACTCAAAAGCACCATATATACTGGGGAATTTAGCGAGCAATGTGCATATCCAGGGCAGGACAGATGATCAGGAAAGACTTAAGACCTTACTCTTTCATCTCTGGTCAATTTCTAGGCTTGATGCAAATAGGAAGAGAAGGCTAAGGCAGAGTTATAAATGGAGTATCGATGTGCTCCAGCAGAGTTTGGCAAAGAGCAGGAGAGGTTTTTCACTGTTTTTCTTTCTTCCTTTTTCATTCCATAACATATGAATATTGTAACTCAACAATAACAACAAACAAGTTTTAAACAGACAAAAGACATGAACAGATATTTTTCCAAAGAAGATATACAAGTGATCAATAAGCACATGAAAGGATGCTCAGTATCATTAATAAAATGCAAATCAAAACCACTATGAGCTTTTAGAAGTTCCCTGGTGACCTAGTGGTTAGGATTCTGGGCTTTCCCTGTTGTGGCCAGGGTTCAGTTCCTGGTCAGGGAACTGGGATCCTGCAAGCCATGTGGCATGACAAAACAAAATGAAACAAACAAACCTACCCACTGAGCTTCCAGAGACTGTAAAATAGAGGAGATCCCAGCTAGGAGAAGGACGTTAGATCTCATTGTCCTCCCAATCCTAAGACCCTCCCTTGATGCCCCGAAATAAAATGGACTCATCCTCAGAAAGAAAACAAACAAACAAGCTACTATGAGATACTACTTCACATACATGAGAAGGAATATACTAACATTAAAATGGAATATAACAAATGTTGATGAGGATGTAGGAAAATTGGGATGGGACCCTTGTACATGGTTGGTGGGAATGTAAAATTGTGCAACTTTACTGTGGGAAAGTTTGGCAGTTTTTCAAACAGTTAAGCATAGAATTACCATATGACCCAGCAGCTTCACTCCCAGGTATATACCCCCAGAGAACTGAAGGCAGATACTCAAATAAATACGTAAACAAACAGGTTCCTAGAGGCACTATTCACAATAGCCAAAATTGGAAACAACCCAAGCATCCAATAGATGGAATGGAATACCACTCAGCTGTAAAAAAGAATTAAATAGTGATATGATGATAAACCTTAAAAACATTATGCTAAGGAAAACAAGGCAGACACTAATGGTCAAACATCCCATTTACATGAAATATCTAGAATTAGCAAACCCATGGAGGCAGATTGATCATCAGACTGGGGTGAGGAAAGAATGAGGAATAATTGCTGGATGGGTACAGGGATTCCTTCCTGATAAAAATGTTTTGGAAGTAAGTAGCAGTAATGGTTGCACAATATTATGAATATACTAAATGCCACTGAGTTGTTTACTTAAAACGGTTTTTTAATGTGTTTCCCCTTGTTAAGAAAGAATCCTTAACAAAAATTTATCACCCATTCTCCACAACTACTTCAAAATGTTCAAGTAGTAACTCTGAATGACAGAAAAACTTGGAACAGTAAGGAACACCCACATACCTTGCGGTGTCCCCCTGCCCTCCTCCCGCAAAAGGAATACCAAGCATGACCATACATAAACTTTGACATTACAAAGTGTTACTTCCCCAAGCTCTCCAAATGTGTAGTTGACAGCCACCAGCTGTGTTCAAAGCATAATGGTCACCACCTGCCAACCTCTTTCATGCTATCTTGAACTCAACACTGCCAATCTGAACATTTTTTTCTTATGTTTAGATGGAATCTCCACAGTCCGTTTCTCCAATGACATCTTTCTGTTTGCTTAGGTTGCCTCCAAATTCTCTAAACCAGAGTGAGAGATTGGCGGCATGCCCAAAGCAAGGCGATAAACCTGGAATATAAATTAATATTTACTGAGGGCCAATGGATGCACCAAGCACTAAATAAACATCATCTTATTTAATCTTCACAACAGCCCAGTCAAGGCCTAGCATCATCCTGTGAGGCCCAGCAGTGTGATGCCTCAAGTAAAGCATGGGGCATGGTTTGAACTAGGCAATCTGCCTTTCCCACACTCTCTGCTTTTCTCTGCTGACGCTAAGCACCTGGGCTGTCGAGTTTGAGACCCTTCTCGAGCAGGGTGAGGCCAGGCTCCCGAGCAAACAATATGGGAAAAATGCAGAGGGCTCACTATGGGCCAGGCCTCATCTCAGTTCTCATCAACTCCGATTAAGAAACAAGGAGACTGATAAAACGACGGTTCTAAGGCGCCAAGGAAAGGATTAGGCATCGGACCTGGGGCCAAGCTCAAGGACCTGGGACCGGCAAGAATCCACGTTAATAGAAAAGTCTCCACCCACCCTAGCTGAGCTTTTTTATACACGAGCCCAACAGGTCGCGTGCAGGAACACGCCCTGCTCCTACTTTCGACACACTACACCCAGACGGATTCGAACAACAGTCGTTGCGCGCGGGGTACTTTGGGAAAACCGCAGGACCTAGCTGCCGCCACCATAGTTGTCTTAACTTTTGCCTGAGGAGAATGTACCATCGTGGTCTTATTTTTGTAATTTTCCCCACAGTGTTTGAGGCTAGAAAGGAGGCTTTACAAAGAAAAATCTGTAGAAGATCGAGTATTTTCAGGCGCATCAGGCATTCATTCGGACAGCTAGGCTCTCGGGGGGTCCTTCACTCCTGGTTCCGCGGGCTTCGGATAACGGACAGAAGCGGCTGCCAATGAACTCAGCCGAATAGCATAAGGGGACAGAGCTATTCCTTAAAGGAACCGCAACCGGTTAGCAGACCAGAGAGTGACCCGGATGATGGCGGCCGGCGCGGCCTTAGGCTTGGCCCTGTGGCTACTACTGCCGCCAGTGGGCGTGGGAGGGGCAGGGCCCCCGCCGATCCAGGACGGCGAGTTCACGTTCCTGCTGCCTGCGGGGCGGAAGCAGTGTTTCTATCAGTCCGCGCCGGCCAACGCAAGCCTTGAGACTGAGTACCAGGTACAGGGTCCCGTGTTGGGGAGCGAGCGGAGGCACGGAGGCGGGGCGTGGCCAAACCAGAGCACGCTATGCTTGCACTGAATAGAGGAGGAGGAGCCCTAGCTTAGGAGCACGAGGGCGGAGCCAGGGAGAGCGAGGCCGAGGGGCGGGGACAGCGCGTGGGAGCGGAAGGGGTGGGAATAGAAGGCTGGGCTAGAGTGGGGCAGCGGGGAGGCGGGGTCATCGGGAGAACGAGGGAGCCCGTCAGAAGGCAGGACCGTCGCGAGTGGGCGTGGTCAAAAGGATTGGGTCGATTGAGGGAGTTGGGAGGGAAGACCAGGATGCTGTACAAAAAAAGGTGTGGTCAACCTGATAATTTCTCGGAGGTTGGGCTAAGGAAAGAAGGTAGGGCTCCGTCGTCTCATTTGGGGTATAGCCAAGTCGGGACGTGATCTCTGTGGGGGGCGTGGCCATACAAAAAGCATCATCGCAGTGGGGGCGGAGCCAAGGCAAGGGGCGGGCCAGAGGGACGGGAGTGGGGCAAGACTGGCTTGAAGGTGTAGGTGTCAGAACTCAGGTAGACCTCTGGGTGGTGGTCGGTATGGGTCTATGCGGGTCGGTCCAGCCCTGACGTTCTCTGGCAGGTGCCTTTGGCTTAGCCCTAGCCCTCTATCCTGCTCTTACCTGCCCCGCCAGGTGATCGGAGGTGCTGGGCTGGACGTGGATTTCAGTCTGGAGAGCCCTCAGGGAGTGCTGCTGGTCAGCGAGTCCCGCAAGGCAGACGGTGTGCACACGTGAGTTAAGTCCCGCTGGCTGTCCGGGTTCAGTTACAGCCCTGCCCCTCGCCGGCCGCCTCGGGTTACCACCCTGCCTGCCTCGAAAAGTCCAGCTTGTCGGCCATTCAGGGTCATGTGTGTCTGTATGCCCAGGGTGGAGCCCACGGAGGCCGGGGACTACAAGCTGTGCTTTGACAACTCCTTCAGCACCATCTCGGAGAAGCTTGTGTTCTTTGAACTCATCTTTGACAGCCTACAGGATGAGGAGGAGGTCGAGGGCTGGGCAGAGGCTGTGGAGCCTGAGGAGATTCTGGATGTCAAGATGGAGGACATCAAGGTGCGCCCAGGACAGCTGGGGCCACTCCTTCCAGATCTCTGGCATTGCTCCCTGCCCTCTGATCTTGGCTGGGGTCTGCCTGGGCCTGACCTCACCTTTCCTATGTATTGGTGCCTGCATGCTAAATTGCTTCAGTCTTATCATATGCAACTCTTTGTGACCCCGTGGACCGTAGCCCACCAGGTTCCTCTGTCCATGGGATTTTCCAGGCAAGAGTACTGGAGTGGGTTACTGTGCCCTCCTCCAGGGGATCTTCCCGACCCAGGGATTGAACCCACTTCTCTTACGTCTTCTGCACTGGCAGGCAGGTTCTTTACCACTAGCCCCACCTGGGAAGCCCCCTACATACTGGTACCCCCAACCTAATAACAGTAGAACATTTCTAGGTATAAACCTTGTTCTAAGGGCTTAAATAACTCATGAAGTCTCCATAACCACTGTATATGTAGGGAAAAATACTGGATTAGATAGCCATTCCCTTCTCCAGGGGATCTTCCACACCAGGCATTGAACCCAGTTCTCCCACACTGCAGGCAGATTCTTTACAGTCTGAGCCACCAGGGAAGCCCCCTATATACAGGGAGTGTGCTCTAATTATCCCCCATTTTACAGTTGGGGAAACTGATGAACAGGATGGCTAAGTAATTCTCCTAAGGCCACACAGCCAGCAACAGAGCCAATATTTGAACCCAGGCAATCTGGCTTCACCTACTGCTTTTTATTGATTACTAGATAGTATGCTCTTTATGCCTAACTGGGCATTCATTCCTTACAACCCTGAGGTTTAATTCGGAGGAGGAAACTGAGGTCCAGAGTTTACTTGCTCATGGTCACACAGCCAGTGAACGGCAGAGGGCTTGAGACTCAGGCAGCCTGGCCACTGAATCTGTGCTCTCAGCTCTCTCCCCCTTTCCCACAAACGAACTCTCACTCCCATCCCAGGACAAAGCCTCGCCTTTTCCCTCTCTGCCACAGGAGTCCATCGAGACCATGAGGACCCGGCTGGAGCGCAGCATCCAAGTGCTGACTCTGCTGCGAGCCTTTGAGGCACGTGACCGCAACCTGCAAGAAGGCAACCTGGAGCGGGTCAACTTCTGGTCGGCCGTTAACGTGGCCGTGCTGCTGCTTGTGGCCGTGCTGCAAGTCTGCACACTCAAGCGCTTCTTTCAGGACAAGCGGCCTGTGCCTACGTAGCCTGTTGCTGTGGAAGAACGGGGGAGAGGAGGGGCAGCAGGGCGCATGCATGTGAGACAGGGGCATCCCTTCCCCAGCTCAGTTTCCTACACAAGGGGAGGCTGTGTAGTTCCAGCCCTGAGGTGGGGCACCCACCCTGTCTCCACCCTTTTGGGCCTGGGTGGGGAGCACTGGCTGGCTTGCAGGTGTGGGTCCCTCCAGGAGGAATGGCTCGGTGGCTGCACCTGTTTTCCTAGAAATGGTGCATGGGGGGCACTGCAGGGTTTGAAGGCAACCCTGGGGTTTTCTGGCCCTGCCTCTGTCCCCTACTGTAACGTGCCTTAGCCAGAGTCTTCCAGTCAGCACCAGCCCTGTGCAGTGCTGGACCGGGCCCAGGAAGCAAACTCCCCATTGTCCTCCCGCTGGCCCTCCAAGTCAGGTCCCAATAGGAGGAGGCTGACTGCTGCGGGATCCTCTGCCTGTCTGCCTTCTCCTTGTGGCTCCACCCAAGGCCTGTGCTGCTACTGCGGGTGGCCTGCTGTGCCAGGGGCCAGGGGGAACAAGACGTGGCTGCAGTGTTCTTGCCAGAACAGTCACTTTTATTGACAGGAAGGGGCCTGGCCCCTCGGCCCAGCAGCGAGTGGGCTGGGTGTGAGGTCTGGTTACAGAACTCGGGGAGCAGAGTCTGCAAGACCACCCGGCCCTCCTGCTCTTCGTGCAGGGGCCCCAGACGGGGCCAAGGAATGGCCCAGCTCAAGCCTGCACAGGAGCCTCCTGGAACAAAGGGTGGTCTGGGTACCAGAATCAATAAATTATGGTCAGAAAAAAAATCACAGTGCCTGGTGATTGGGGCTCAGGGACACCAGCCAGGACAGTCCTGCCCCTAAGAGGGCAGCCAGACGGGCGGGAGGGGTCTCCCACGAAGCTCAGAAGAAAGGCCGGGCAGGAGCCGATGGAGGTGGTCGCCTGGGCACAAGAGAAAAAATCAGAAAGCAAAGTTTAACTGTGACCCGGGCTGAGCTGGAAGGCCTGTGCCCCCAGGAGGGTGAAGGGGGAAGCCCTCAGGACTGTGGGGGTGAGGAGGAGCCTGACTGCTGCACAGTATAAGGTGGGCGGCCAGGATACCCTTTCCCTTCAGTAACTCGCACACCTGTCCCAGGTCCCCATCCTGGCCTGTTATCACTGCTGTGTCATGGGCTCCAGCCAAGCGTCTGTGTGTGGGGATGGGGTGTGTGTGTGCAGGCTAAGTCACTTCAGTCATGCCTGACTCTTTGCAACCCTATGGACTGTAACCTGCCAGGCTCCTCTGTCCATGGGATTCACCAGCCAGTACTGGAGTGGGTTGCCATACCCTCCTCCAGAGGAGCTTCCTGACCCAGGGATTGAACCGGTCTCTCTTACGTCTCTGGCGTTAGCAGGCAGGTTCTTTACCACCAGTGCCACCTGGGAAGCATGAGGGGATGGGGGGAGGGGGAATATTTGCTTCTGCTCCTGAGGTGTTTAGGAAAGTAAGAGCTCTCCCCTCTAGTAGAAGTAAACCCTCCCACCCGAGAGGAGACCCTCGGGTATGGGGGGGCCCATGGTGGGAGGGGCTGGGGCAAGGCCACCCCCCCGCCAGCCTGAATGGCAACACAAAAGGCCCACACACGAGCCACCAGAAGCGTCTTCCCTTTATTGTAGTTTATTAATAGGGTACAGAGTGCAGGCACTTACAGTGGTCAAACCGAGCGAGCAAGAAGCTTTGCTCACGGAGAGGCCGCCCGGAGCCTGACCCGTGGGGGAGCCCCGGGTGGGGACCCAGAGGCCCCCCAAGCTTCCCCATCCCATTCAGCCCTGAACCCCAGCTGCCCTGGGGACCCAGGAAGAGAAGGGGGTTGCCCAGGGAGGAGAGAGGTTGGCCGGGGCCGAGTGTTCCGGACCTGGCGAAGGCACCTCCAGCAGCCGAGGCTGAGCCGTGCGGTTAATGCGGCCGAGGAAGGAATATGTACAACTCGGGCAGGCGGGCAGGCAGTGCTGGACCCGCGGGGCCTGGCTTGCCACTGGTAGCCCCAGCTGCTGAGAAGCAGAATGAGGCCTAGCGGGTATGGACGTCTCGGTGCCGTTTCTTAGGCCTGGTCCACTTAGGCTTTCCTGGCCAGAGAACCCCCGGGTGAACCCTGCCCCCACCAGCCTGGCTCCCTCGTTCAAGATGGCACTCAGGATGCAGCTGTCTCCTCTGGTACCTGAGACCCCATCTCCCAAAGTGCAACACCCCAGCACCCCTCATTCTGGGGCTCCAGGGGCCCTCCTTTCAGTGCTGTGTCCAGCCAGGGATGGGGGCCAGGGTTAGGGAAGAGCCAGGGGCTGCCCGCAGGGAGCCTGGTCCCGCCTGGGGACGGGAGGGCCAGGGGCGGCAGGTGGGCTTAGACCACCGAAGCTCCTGCACTGAGGGTCCTGCTCGAGGACTCCCAAGAACATGACCCCCAACCCCTGCAGCCTAGTCGAGCAGAGATGGCTCGGCTGGGCGGATAATGGTGGGCCGGCTGGGTGCAGCAGGGGGTCTTCTGCTGCAAAGAGAGTAAACACAGGAAGGGGAGAGGGCAGTGAGGCTGGAAGCCGGGCAAGGCTGAGGACCCAGGCGCCACCTCCCCCACCCCATGTAAATATTGCCCATGTTCCATAGTAAAGTTATAGACTTTAAAGAAGAGCATGGTGAATGCTCTTCCAAGCCCGTCACAACAGCTGGCTGAGTTCTTCGCTGGGGTGGTGGGAAGCCCTGACCTCGATGAGTACACGAAGGCCAGCACCCACCTGGGTGCTCCATGATGGCTGCTTTGGCGCTGGGAAGGAATGAACCAACCGGGGCATGAGCACCTGCGCCCACTCTGGACCACAGGTTGCTCATGGGAGAAAAGGGGAAGAAGGAGCCTGGCAACCAGGGAGGAGCAAGGCAGGGCAGGGGTGGGCAGC
This sequence comes from Oryx dammah, assembly GCF_014754425.2. NCBI lineage: Eukaryota > Metazoa > Chordata > Mammalia > Artiodactyla > Bovidae > Oryx > Oryx dammah. The sequence goes on from NW_024070189.1 coordinate 94,149,805, forward strand.
GCCTCATGTGCGTGTCCTCAGAAAGGAACGGGTCAAAACCAGAAGAAGGGGTCCCATGGGAGGGGCCCCGAGCTACAAGGGGGCCCACTTGCTCATGTAGAGGACGGGCGTGGGAGCTTGGGAGTAGCGTGGACTCCGTTGCTCTGTGAATTAGGCCTCTCGGGGCCTCAGTTTCCCCGTGAGCCCCATAGGGATGCTGCTGACTCCTTTGCTCCCTGCAGACCACAGGCGGGTGCCTCTAGGTGGCGGATGGCAAGGGGGTCTAGCCTTACCTGGGCACTCCAGGGGGAATGCCGGGTGGAATCCGAGCTGGCCGAGATGGGATCTGAGGTGGGGCTGAGAAGGGGTCGTTGTTGGCAAACACGCCAGGGTGGGGGCCGGGCCGGGATGGGATCGGGGGTGCTGAGAAGGTAGCTGGCCCCACTGGCACAGGAATCAGGGGTGGCCCAGGGGTGGGACCCCTCACTGCTGGGGGCCGGCCTGGGGGGTGCACGCTGGATACAGGCCGGCGCTGCGGAGTGGGGCTGTGGAGAGAGGAGAGGTGTGAGGTGAAGCTGGTGGGCAGGCGCACCGGCCACATGGGTGTGGGTGCAGAAGCCCAAGGTAGGGCCAGGGCACTGGCCAGAGGGTGGCCTCCTCTGTAACACAGGCTGGCACCAGCTACCACCCAGCCAGATGCAGTGAGTAGCTGGTCCTGGGCAGGTCAGCACAGATGCCCTGGGCCCCTCTGTCCACCCCCAGGACCTGAGCCAGGGCCCAGCACCTGTCCTCAGTCAACTAGGGTTCCTGCTTCCCTCTGGTCTCACTCCTTCCGGCATCTCCCTCTCACTGGCCCCACTCCAGCCTCCCCACTGACCCCAATCCACCCTTTGAAGCCAAAAGTCCTTCCAGAGCCCAGCATGCCTCCAGAGGTTGTAAGGTCCATGGGCCCCTGTCCCATGTGCCCCACAGCCTCCCCTCTGGGTGCTGCATCTCAGGCTGGAGGCTGGGTCTGCTCTCCAAGGAACCTCAAGGCTCCCTGAGGGCTTGGAAAAACTGGCACCTTCTGAGACTTCTCTGGGCCACCCTTTCTCCTCCCACCACCTGCCCTGTTACTGGTCAGGTGTCCCAGCCTGATGCTCTGACGTGCCCATGTCAGGGCCTCACTGCACCTCAGCTCTAGGTGGTCAGGGCCGGGGATGCCGGTTACGCCCTCCACGTGTCCCTCTAGGTCCTCTCCCACCAGCTGTTCTCAGCTTCCTCTGTGCTTTAGGAGGCTTACCTGTATGGCCAGGGTTGCCCAGGCCCCATGCCCTCTCTGGTTTCTGTTTGGCCTTAACCAACAGAAGGCATCAGGAGACAGGCAGGTCATTAACCCTTCTCTCTCCCTGTCCCTTCAGGCCTAGGCAGGGGTGGCAGTCCCACACTACGGCCAGCCCTGGGTACTGTACCATCTGTGGTCAGGGCCCCTGCATCCTGGCCACCCACGGTTGTGCCCTAATGGACACATGGGGGTGGGGGTGGGTAGAGCTGGAAACCCACAGGCAGTACCCTCTGCAGCCTGTGGGCAATCCAGCCTCACGGACCTGTGGCTGCTGGTGCTCTGGATCCAGGTGTCGTCAACGGGTGGGGGCACGGGAGTGGACACAGTGCTGGTGCTGATGTCCCCAATGATGTTGAGCGCCTCCTTGAGCGCGTGGTACATGCGCAGCATGTCATCCCGCCGCTGGGCCTGGTCAGCCGACTCTTCCATGAGGCTGCTCTGGTCCGCCGACGAGTACAGGTAGGCCAGCAGCTCGTGGTGGATGAAGGCCTTCGTCTGGGGGCAAGGGTTGGAGAGGTCAGAGGTTCCCAACACACCAGCCAAGAACTCAGCCAGCTGCTGTGATGGGCTTGGTTCACCATGCTCTTCTTTAAAGTCTTTAACTTTACTAGGGAACATGGGCAATATTGACAAGGAGGTGAGCTTTCTACGCAGTGGTCTCCTGGGTCTCTCGGGGTTCTTTCAATCATGAGACTCTTGTGAAATGTATTCCTAAAATCTTATCTTTAGTAGCTATCTTTTCTCCCATTATATGTTGAAACTGACTTTTGTTTAAAAACTGCTAGTTTCTGTTCATTAACTTAATACTTTGTTCCTTCCTGAATCCTCCTACAAGATATAGTAGTTTTTCAATTACTTTTCTTGGAGTTTCTAGGTACACAAGTTCATGTTTACATAGGGACAATTTTCCCCATTTGTTTTCAACATTCACACCTTTCAATTATTTTTCATGTCTAAATGCATTGGCTAGTAACTCTACAAGAAGATTAAATAAAAGTGGAAATGGCCAACTTGTTGTTGATTTTGGAGGGGATGCTTTCAGAGCTTCCCCATTAAGGGCAAGAGTGGCTTTGAGACAGAAAAATCGATTCAATGGATATATGAGATCTTGTAACCAAAGTCTCCTCTACAATTGTCTTGTTAAGAATAGATGTCCATCACTAATTATTAGAGAACTGTAAATCAAAATTACAATGAAGTACACCTCACACCACTCAGAATGGCCACCATCAAGAGATGTACAAATAATAAATGCTGGAGAGGGTTTGTAAAAAACAAATCCTCCTATATTGTTGGTGGAAATATAAATTGGTGCAGCCACCATGGAAAACAGTATGGAGGTTCTTTTAAAAACTAAAGACAGAACTACCATATGATCCAGCAATCCCATTCCTGGGCATATATCCAGAGAAAACTATAATTCAAAAAGATACATGTACCCTCAATGTCCACTGAAGCACTATGTACAATAGCTAAGACATGGAAGAAACTAAATGTCCATCAACAGATGAATGAATAATGGTGTGGTACACACACACACAGTAGAATATTACTCAGTGATAAAAAAAGAATGATATAATGCCATTTGCAGCAACATGGATGGACCCAGATATCATCATATTAAGCTTGGAAGAAAAGTTATGACCAACCTAGATAGCATATTCAAAAGCAGAGACATTACTTTGCCGACTAAGGTCTGTCTAGTCAAGGCTATGGTTTTTCCTGTGGTCATGTATGGATGTGAGAGTTGGACTGTGGAGAAGGCTGAGCGCCGAAGAATTGATGCCTTTGGACTGTGGTGTTGGAGAAGACTCTTGAGAGTCCCTTGGATTGCAAGGAGATCCAACCAGTCCATTCTGAAGGAGATCAACCCTGGGATTTCTTTGGAAGGAATGATGCTAAAGCTGAAACTCCAGTACTTTGGCCACCTCATGCAAAGAGTTGACTCATTGGAAAAGACTCTGATGCTGGGAGGGATTGGGGGCAGGAGGAGAAGGGGACGACAGAGGATGAGATGGCTGGATGGCATCACTGACTCGATGGACGGGAGTCTGAGTGATCTCCAGGAGTTGGTGATGGACAGGGAGGCCTGGCGTGCTGCGATTCATGGGGTTGCAAAGAGTCGGACATGACTGAGCGACTGAACTGAACTGAACTGAAGACACTTATATGTGGAATATAAAATATGATATAAATGGACTCATTTACAAAACAGAAACAGGCTTATGGTTACCAAACAGACACTGGTGGTTGTGGTGGTGGGTAAATTAGGAGTTTGGGATTAGCCAATACAAACCACCTCGTATAAAATAGATACAAAACAATGCTCTACTGTATATACCATAGGGAACTATATTCAATATCCTATAATAAACTGTAATGGGAAAGAACATGAAAAAGAATATATATATAGATGGATTTTCTCAAATGAACTTTCCAAGCGCATGCAGAGTTGACAGTGCTGGATAGTTTTGCATTTGCAAACCATGTAAATGCATTAGCTATTCAAGCATTTAAATTTTGAAAAACTAGTAAAGGAAAAAAAGTATCACTTAAAAATACAGTGAAGAGTCTCCTTTGTCCACTCTGGTCTCTTTAGGCCCCGAGTTCCCCTTCCAGGGTCACTAGGTTCCTGTACAAACTTCCAGATTCCTAGGCATATTATATATAGAGAAGACTTCCCGTCTGTTTTTACACAAATAGAGCCTTCTTGATCATTCTGTTATGCTCTATACCTTTTCACTTTAATAAAGTCAGTACAGACCTGGAGAAAGTTTTCATTCTTTTATTTTTGGGTATTTTTTTGCAATAAAATGGACATTTACTTAACGAATTCTAAGAAATGGACAGAGATTTCTATTTCTTGGCCGCTATAAAACATGCTGAAGAGAATAACCATGCATATGCTCAGTCTGCATGCTGGCAAATGTCTCTGTGGGGAGACATTCCTACAAGTGGAACTGCTGGATCAAAGCATACATGCATTTAAAATTGCATAGCTGTGGCACCCTATATATTGCCAATCCCATCCATATGTGAAAATGTACCAGGACACCCATGGGAGGAGACTGGGAAGAACAGAGTGAAAGGGAAGGGACACGAGATTTTTGCTTTAGGCACTGTCCTACTATGAGCTCTTATAGTCACAAGAGAAACTGAACCTGGGCTACACACACAGCTAAGTGCTTAGTGCTGAGCCCAGGGCCTGAGCCGTCCCAGCAGCCTGCAGCAGGAGACATTAGTGTAGCCATATTTCACTCAAGAGATGCCAGATGCCCTGAGAGGCTCGGGAGCCCTCGGGTAGCAGGGTGAAGGCAGGCGGGGCACAGGCCATTAGAGGCCACAGCGGGGACAGACTTAGCCGGGGTTTGAATGAATCCTACCTCTCACTCTTCTGAGTGACTTGGAACAGGTTTCTTAACCTATCTGGGCCTCTGTTTTCCTGTCTCTAAAATGGGGATGACAGCAGTCCCTTCTCCTAGGGTTACTATAAAGCTAAAAAAACTTCAGAGAAAGTGCACATGTGTGGTGGTAGCTTCAATGACCCCACTGAGCGGGGTACAGGTGGCCTGTGCCTTCCCATTTCCCAAGATAGGCTAGGAGGTCCTGTTTGTATCAGGTGGTGAGACTTAATTTTTATCTTTTCCTTTATTTTGGTCATGAAGCATGTGAGATCCTGGTCCCCCAACCGGGAACTGAACCTGTGCCACTGTAGTGGAAGCGCAGAGTCCTGATCACTGGGCTGCCGGGGAAGTCCCTGACTTTAATTTGGTACAGAGTGTGTTCAGGCCACATCTGGCTGCAGGGTGGGGCAGGCCCCGGAGGGGCAGGCACTCACATTGTTGATCATGAGGTGCATGATGGTCTTTGGCATGAGGTCACGGATGGACTTGTTGATTATGGCCACATACGAATCCACCAGGTTGCGAATGGTCTCTACCTGCCGCTCCAACTGCGGGTCCATGGAGAAGGTGTTCTCCTGGGCTCCATCCTCGTTTTCTGCCTGCAAGGAAGGAGAAGTGGTAAGGTAGTAACCATGGTCTGAGGTGAGCCTGGGGAGCGCCCCCTCCTCTGGGAATTGCTTGCCCTCTCCCACCCGCAACTGACTCCCTGGGGCTGGCCCCTGACGGCTGCATTGGCACCGTGCGGCCCTGCCTGCCCCGGCCTGAGCTGCTTGGACCTGGGGTGACTGCGGCCCAAGGTGGGCTAGAGACACTCAGCTGGGGAATGGGACAACACATTAATTTGGGGCCACGTTCACTCTGCCTCAGGACAGGAAAAAGAGAATAAAGCAGACAGGATCCTGGCCCATGTGTATCCTTGTCCTTGACTTCAGTTGGAGAATCTTCTAGGTGCTGATGACAGGACCACCCACCCCAATCCCCTTTCTCCTTTGTTCAAGAGAGCATGGGATGTCTTCCCTGGTGGTCCAGGGGCTAAGATTCTATGCTCCCAACACAGGGGGTTTGGATTCATTTCCTGGTCAGGGAACTAGATTCCATGTGCTGCAGCTAAGACTCGGCACAGCCAAATAAATAAATAAAAATTAAAAAAACAGAAAGCAAGGGGGTATGGGCTACATGCCTTCAGAGAGTTCTGGCAAACAGCCTAAAATGAACCAGCCCATGAGATGCTGGCTCCCCTTCTTCTCTAGGGAGGGAGGGGTCAGCTCAGGGTGCTCTTACCTGGTCCTTCTCCGGGTAGACCCCAGCTCGGAGGAATGAGGCCTTCCAGCTGTCCACGTCCTCCTGGGAGTCACAGGCCAGCTCGATCTGCCGCAGGTCCTTGTAGACATTCCTGCGGCGGGAGGGAGGGAGGAAAAGGCCCGTGGCTAACCCTGCCCGGCGCCCAGCGGGAACAAGGAGCTGGCGTGCAGGCTCGGAGGCTGGCCTGACAGGGGTTCACCCCTGCCCCGGGCGCTCATGACCAGAGGCCCCAGGATGGCAGTGGCCTCTACACCACGTTGGCCTGATGGAGGCTTCATGAGTTCATGCCTGCAACACCCAAAACTGTGATGAGAGCAGGGTGTGTGCTCCGTGAGCCTGCATCTAGCAGCATCCCTGGTGTTCTGTTTGTGAGCTCAGCTACTTCCCTCCTGATGCTCTCCTGGGGGGGCAGTGACTAGAAGTGGGCAGTGACCCATGACACTCTCTGCCAGCTGGGGAGCTCCCATCAAAGTGTTTCTAGAGAGGTGACTCCGTGCGTGTCTCAGCCGCTCAGTCATGTCCATAGAATTCTCTGGGCAAGAATACTGAAGTGGGTTGCCATTCCCTTCTCCAGGGGATCTTCCCAACACAGGGACTGAACCTGGGTCTCCTGCATTGCAGGTGAATTTACCTTCTGAGCCACCAGGGAAACCCTGGTAGAAAGACTATAGCATTGTCCAGAAGAATGTTCTGTGATAGTGGAAACATTTTCTGCCTGTGCTGCCTGACACAGTAGCCGTGAGTCACAGGTAGTTTCTTTCTGAGCACAAGAAATGGGCCAGGGTGACCAAGAAAGTGGTCTTAAGACTTTTTCCCACTGATTTATATTTAAATAGTCACATGTAGGTAGTGGCTACTGCACTGCACACAGAAGGTCTAGCACGTGCCCAGATTCTTAGAAGGGAGGTAGAGCTGGCCAGGGACAGGACCAAGACTCCCAGTGAAGGCTTGTGAATTGCTGGGCACATGTGGGTCTGTGAGCAGAAGGTGCAGAGCCCCAAGGCTGGGAGATGAGGGAAAACAGACGGGCACTAACCAGTATTTAAGGACAGTGTTCTCTCTATACTGGGGTCAGGATCCATGCTACATGCATGTCACCCTGTCCCGCAAAGCAGGTGTGGCTGAGACGGCCAAACTGTCCCAAAGTCTTCCAGTGAGGTTTGGGTTTGAGATTAGGCACACATGGCCTCACGACAGTCCTCAGGCCAACCAGCAGCCAGTGAGTGGCTGCCCTGAGATTTCCAGGGCATTTCTTTGTTGCTCCTCCTCCTCCTTCCTGCTGCCTGGAACATCATCATGATGGCTGGAGATTGGGCAGCCATCTTGGACAGAGAGGAGGAAAGCTGAGAAATAGAAGGAGGGCCTGGGTCTGGATGCCTGTGGGCTTGTCCAACCTGCCCTTGATGGTAAAGTCTGAACTTGATTTATATTAAAAAAAAAACCCACCAAACTTCTATCTTGTTTCTGCTACTATCACTCTTTGTTTCCTGAACTCACCCCTCAATAATATATTAGGCAATGTCTTCACCCTACTGCACGGAAGACCACAGGATCAGGGAAGTGTGTTGGCTGCCGGGCATCTGGCAGCCAGGAACAGCTTCCCAGCAGGCCTGTCCCACTGCAGAGCCCAGTTTATCCCACATACCCTAGGGCTTCTTAGGCGTGGGAGGTGGGGAGTGGGAGGAATGTGCCTATAGCCCGAAAAGGGCTACAAAAGACTCTGGAGGCAGCTGATGGTCAAAGAAGACCTCAGAGCTCTCGGCCAGCCCAGAAAGGAGCAGGATAGAGCTGTTTTTGCACAAGCCAGTGGCTCAGCTGGAACTAGTGGGAAGGTAGTCCAGGGGCCAGCAGAGAGAAAGCCAGTGCCTGCTGGCCAGTCATGAAGGACAACCAGGCTTTGGCTGAACCCTGGTGCGAGGGGGTCCCTGCGTGATGGTGTGAACCTGAGCAGGGGCCCTCCTGGGTCCACACTCAGCCGTTCCTCCTGCTCTCAGACCCCCTGCCAACTGGGTCTTTTCTCAAGCTGAGAGAAGTGCCTTGGCTTTTGCTAAAGTCTCCCACCAACACCCCTGGGGATGGCTTTACGGAGAGTCTCCTGGGCTGTTCTCGTCTCTGTTACACTGGCCCTGGGATCTTGCCCCCTCTAGACTTGAAACACCACCACAGGGCAATGAATCCCCAGTTCATATTCCTGCCCAGAGGGCAGTCCTGAACACCAGTCTCTTGTACCTTCCCAGATGCCTCCCTCACACTCTGCCTGGAATCTCACAGGCCCCTCTCCCTCAGCGTCGCCCAACCCCGCCTCTGACTGGCCCCAAGCCTTCTCTGCCTCTGCCTGCCCCATGTCAGCCAACGGCAGCTCCGTCCCTGGGCAGTGCCTTTTGTTCTCATACCCACAGCCGCCAGGAGTCTGGTCCCTCTGCTGGAATCCATCCCTTCCTCCTCTGTGTCCTCAGCCCCTCAGGTCCAGCCCCACCACTGCCCACCTGGGCCAGTGCGGGTGTCTCCTCCCTGGCCTCCCACCCTCACCCCCGGCTCCTCAGCCTGTTCCCCTCATGACCACTAGGGGGCACCCGTGAGTACCAGCCCCAGGTCCAATCCCTTGTCTGCTTAAAATCCGCCCTGGCTCTGCTCATTTCTTTCTCACCTCTCCCCAGAAGGGCCTTCCCTGACCGCCTCACAGAAACACTTTTCTGTTTCTTGACTGACTCCCTTTCTGGACCGTTGAGACCGTAGGTAGGGACTGTTCACAGTAAGTGTTCTGCGGATGCTGCAGAATGACTGAATGGGGCCACTGGTCTCCCCGGGACCCGGGTCCTGGGTGGGCTCACCTCTGCTCTGTGTTGAAGATGGCGAAGACGTGCTTGTTGGACATGAAGCCCTTCTCCACGTCACGGATTTTGAGGTTGTCCAGAGGCAGCATGTACTTCTTCTCTTTCTCCTGATGGAGGAAGGGGAGGGGTCAGCTTTGGCTGGACTCTACAAGGGACATGGCCAACATCCAATGCCTCCCATGTGGCTCGCTCTCCGCAGATGAACTTACCTGCCCCATCTCCCCCTCGTTCACCTGACCCAGCCACGCTGGCCTCTGACTCTCTCTCAACATCTCAAGTGGGCTCCTACCCCAGGGCCTTTGCACGTGGAATGCTGCCCTCCACCCTCAAAGTCCACACGGTTCCCTCTTGACACCTTTGTGCAGAGGGCAAGGCCTGCTCCAACCCCACCCCAAACTCGCCCTCTACTTTTCGCCCTGGTGCTTCTCCTCACATGACACAGCACGCCACACATCTTGGTCATCGGCCTGGGTCACTGGGACCGCTGAATCCAGGGTGGGAACTCCTGTCTGGTTCACTGCTGACACACAGGGGATGCTCAAAACCAGCCAGCTCTGACTGTACCTGGGTCCCAACCACTAAGTGAACGTAACCATTAAGTCCTCTACAATTTCACAACAAGCCTGCGAGTGAGTTACCACTATGATCCCATTTTCAAGAGAGACAGACTGAGGCATAGAACGGCAGGCAGTGGGGGTAGGGGTTGGGCAAAGCTGGAAAGGGAGGCGCCCTCGAGCTGAGGCCTGAGTTCCAAAGCCTGGCTGGCCTTGTTCAGAAAGTGCCCACTGAGTGCCAGGCACGGTGGTCCTGCTGGCTACTGAGCAAGCAGCTCAGAAAGGGTGCATCTCCTGGCCAAGGTTCTGGGCCTGGTGAGTCTGAGTTGGAAGTCACACTCTGGAGCCCCAGTGATGTCAGCTAAGCACCTACTGTATGCCCCTGCAAATGCATCATTAGTCTTCGTTCGGGGGTGGAGGTGGTAGCATATTAACTGGGTTTTCTACATCAGAAAACCAAAGCACAGCGCCAGGGTCTCCCCAACTCCCAACCGCTCTCGGGCTGAGGAGACATGCTGTGTCCAATAGCTCTTGGAACCCTCTCACACATCCCTGCCTGGGAAGCAGCATGATCAGAGAGGGCTGCTGGTCACCCAAGGGCACACAGCAGTGGAGTGGGCCACATGGGACTTCAGAAGCCAGGGTCTCCCCACTGCCCTCCTGGCCTTTGACCTCTTGGATACCTTTGGAGAATAGAGACCAGTTCCCTCACACCACAGCCATCCTACCCCTGACCTCCGGAAGGTATCAGAACAAAGCCCCACAAAGACGGCTGCTTCCGAATTCAAAAGCGGCCTCAGTGGTGATGGGAAAGAGAGCTGGGGGCTCCCCGGTGGGTGGAGGGCCGCCTGGAGTTTCAGGACTACTGAAGGGGCAGGCTTGGTGCGGGGGCTCAGTCCTGACTGGGGTGTTAGGAGATCAGAAGGGCCAGACCCCACCCCACTCATTGTCCCTCCTCTGCCTCAGTTTCTTCAGCTGTCAAAGGTGGGTAGGAAGGGCTTCCCTGGCAGTCCAGGGGTTAAGACTCCATGCTTCCTATGCAGGGAGCATGGGTTCGATCCCTGGTCAGGTAACTAAAATCCCACATGCCCTGTGGCACGGTAAAATAAATTAGTAACAAATAACAAAAATCAAAAAGGTGGATAGGAGCCTTGGCCTCCTGGTCCAGGAGGACACTGAAAACTCTGAGCACATGCCTATCTTGGAGTCAGCGCTTACAAGGCACCTGGGGTTTTGTCTGTCTGTCTGTCACTCTTGCACCAGGGTCAGTCAGTCCACAAGGCTCCATGCAAGAAGGAAGCAGGGCATTGCTCCTCCAGGCCAAGCCACAGTGAGAGGCAGGAAGAAGAGCCCGGCGGCCAAGGAGGTGAGCGCCCCCCATTCACGCCGCAGCGGGTGTGGGCAGGCCCTCTGACCTCTCGGGGAAGAGTTCTGGGGGTTTCACAAGGGGTTGGGGTCTGAGTTCCTGGCTCAGAAATTTGTGGAAGAAGCTCTGCTTGCCCCCACCCTATCATGTCATCGTGGGGCAGGAAGCTTCCAGTCGGCCGGCCAGGCCAAGTCACTGAGTCACACACAGTCCTTTCGGGCCCTGAGCAAGACACCACATCTGGAATTGTTTATAGTGTGATTCCGCCCAGAGCAGGGCGGCCGCCTTCCTGATGCTGCGGGCACGCGCGTGCACGCACACACGCACACATACACACAGCACACAGACACAGAGGCGCGTGTGCACCCCGCCCCCACCCCAGAGACCTTCTCCCGCTGGCAGAGGCCCTGGTCCCAGACCCTCCCTCCCTGTCCCCACCCCCGCCTCCCTCACCCCCACCGCCTCCCTAGGATTTCCTGAAAACCCACAACTTTCTCCAGATGCGCGCTGGCCCCAGCCATGCCACGTCAGAAGAGACGAGCAGACAGTCACAGGCGGGTGGCTTCCTCGGAGGTGCCAGAGGCGCGGTGGCCCTGCCGCTGCCCAGGGGGCCCGCGGGATGGATGGACAGCCGGCCCCGCCAGCCCAGTGTTCAGACTACCTGTTCAGGGGGCTCGGAATGTGTACAGTAGTCTGCACATTGGTTAGGCTGGGCTCGGGCGAGCGGCGCGTCGGGATGGGCCCCCTCCAAACTCGCTGCCACCCCCACAGTGAGGCACACCCGGAGGTGAGTGTCATCGTCCACTGCCCTGTTCCCCACAGGGGTGGAGATCTGGACAGAAGATTCTGGAATAAAGAAGAAGGGCTTGGGCGGGGGTTGGGGGAGAGGTGCCAGGAAAGGGCCAAGGGCACCCTGACACTGGCTGGAGGGCTAGGGGCTCTGGCGAAATCAGTCCCCTGTGCCTACCCTCCTGGAACTACCATCTCTTGTTTATTCTTTAAATAAAGTAACCCTGGTGTCTTGCCTCTCCCTGAGGCTTCTCTACGAAGGTGGCCTGACCCTGGGAGTGGCCACTCCGGGTTGGGTGGGATTTTCAGGGTCCTTGCTGGGGATCCCAACTGCGGGGAAGGGGAGAGGCAGGGGACGGACAGAGAGAGGACTTCGCGCGCGCCCCTCCCCATCTCCGCCCGCTTTGTGTCTGGGGCGCACACAGGGCCTCGTTCACGGGACTGCTGGTTCTCATTACGGCCGGCGGGCGCACGACCCTCCTCCCAACACAGCCCTAGCCTCTGCTCTGGGGCCACCTCGGGAGGGTCTGCGGCTCCCACTTTCAACCCTGAGATGAAGGAGGAACAAAGGGCCCCTCCTGAAGTTAAAAACTGGGCTCGGGACGGTGCCCTGTGGCAAACTGCCAGGCTGGAGTCTCAGCCCGACGCCCCTCTCCAACCGCCCAAGGTCTGTCACTCCTGCCCTGGGGCTCCCTCGAAGCCCAAAGGCGCACACCAGCTGACAGCTGATGACAGGGTTTCAGACTCCGGGGGCGGAAAGAGAGGGAAGGAACGTGCACGCGCCGCCCCCCACCCCCACTTCACCCCGGCCATCTTGAGGAGCAGCTGTGGCCACGAAGGTTCCTTGAGGGCCGCCCAGTCCCACCCTCCCTCCACAGCGCAACCCTGGAAGGCTCCCCAGACATCGCATCTCCCCCACCCCAGAGGTGAAGCAGCCGCCCAGGCAGGGTCCCCTCAGGGACTTGGGCCTCCCAAGGCTTCGCAACATTCCAGGAGTGAGTCTCGGGCCTCAAGGGGAGTGGGGTGATGACGTTCTTTCCTCAAACACTGCCTCTTGTCAGAACTGCTTCCGGTCTGGGCAGTGGGGAACCATCCAGGCGTGGGGCTGAGGGGCTGAGGGTCAGGGAGCCTGCACCCTGCACCCACCACACAGGGACCCTTCCCCACACTGTGACACAGGGGCAAGTCACTGCTCAGAGCTTCAGTTTCCTTACCTGACGAAAGGAATGTGAGTACTGACTGAGGAGGAAGGGGAGGAAGAGAATGCCTTCTCTAGGGGACCATGGCGGGCTCCCCTAGCCAGTGAACCTGGCATGGGGCAAGGGCTTCATAAACAAGAGAGGGCTCCCCCATGGGCCCCGAGAGAGCTCAAGTTCTACCTGCCTCCTCTCTGAGCCTGGGTGGAAATACACACAGCTGGGGTGGGGTCAACCGGCTGCCCAGCCATGGGGTGTCATCCCAGAACCCCCAAGGGAGGAGAGCCAGGTGGGGCATTTCCAGGGCTGATCAGAGATGCCCAGCCTCTCCTCCAAGGGCACCTTGGAGGCTGTGCCATCCCACGTGAACTAAACATACAGCAGTTGTATGACAAGATTCACGGGCATGTGAGCAGAGCGATATCAGGGCCGTATGGTGATGGGTGTGGGGCAGCCGTCTGGGACCACAGGGAGGAGCTATGTGATAAGGTGGCAACAGGGCAGGTGGAGCCTGGGCCCCGGACAGCCTCACAGTACAGGGGTGCAGAGCTCACAGGGATGTGGGGAAGAAACACACCATCTCTGTAAGTGCCTTCATGTGGGGCCTCTGTGTCACAGATCCCAAACGATGGCCACCTAACATCACCTTGACAACAAGGAGAGCCTCTGCGCCTCTCCAGGGACAGGAGAGAAGCACGGTGGCCCAGGCCACAGAGCCTGCGTCAGCAGGGGCTGCACTCATTCACAGCCCTGGCCATAGGCCCACAGGCAGTGTGTGACCCGCTCCTGGTGCTTATTAATCCTGCTGCTGTTCCCAGAGGCCTCCCTCATCCTTCTGAGAAGGATGAGCCCACATGGAATAATCTCAAGACAGACATGGGACCGAGCACCTTATAGATGCAAGGACCATTCTGCCCCACTTCACAGATGGGAAAACTGAGGCGCCCAGAGGAGCTAAGGGCCTGGTCGTGAATCTGAGTCTCTGGTCTGAGTCTGTACCCCCTCTGAGAGCTCCCCTTGCCGTGCTGTTGGAGGGTGGGATCAGTTTGGAGACTGTGGGTGGCTCCCCCTCCCCCATGTCCCTTTTTTCCTCAGGGAGCCCAGCCCCCATCAGGCCTGACCCCACAGTGGGTTGTGAGGGGCTGGGATAGGAAGCACGGAGCCTTTTGCACACCCTCCAAACCTGGCTGATACCATCCTAATTACAGAGGCACTCAAGCCACCTTTTCCGAATCCATAGTAAGTTGAGAGAGCGCCACCCGGAGGCAGGAGGTGTGAAGAGCACCCATTGACCGCCCCACCCAGCCAGCCACTCACCTCCTCATCCTTGTACCAGGACAGAGACTCAGCCGTCAGCACGAACCAGTACTCCTTGGAGCCGCCCTTCATCAGGCTGATGTTGTTGATAGTTAGCCAGCCCCTGCGGATCACCTGGGGAGGATGGAGGGCCAGCCAGGCTCAGCAGGGGACCAGGACACCACCCAGCCCGGCCTGCCCCCGCCCCCAGCAAGGCAGAAAAACCAGGCCACCATGGCAGAGAAACCTCCAGCCCAGAGCCAGGCAACCCAACTCCACTCGGCTTTGCCCCAAGCGCTACCCACTGGAAACCAAGGCGGGGCCCTCAATGGACAGACGTGGACTGACTCACAGGCTCTGGGCTGCTGGGGAGCTGGGTCCCTGGGGAGCCCCTCTGCCCATGGGGTTAGATTAAACTAGCACAGGTGGCAAGAGGTACGCCCAGCTAGAAGGGGCCTAGGGGAGGGGGATCCCAGGCTTATGGGTGGGCCGTGTCACGTGCAGGATGAGATGTGACACTGAAGGAATCAGCCTTGCCTTGGTGAGACACGGTACTAGGGACCCCCTGGGCCCTGCCCCTCACGTCCCCTGGAAGGCAGCCATTGATGGAGAGCTGTAGGGACTGCTGGGCAATGGAACGGTTCTTTCTCTCCTTTCAGGGGACAACTGGCAGAGGCTGGTCGCCACTGCCCGGCTCACCCAGGCACTCAGCGGGCACAGGGTTCTGTTCTGACCAGGAGGTCAAGCTAGGCCCTGCCCCAGAGCTCCCCTCCCCCAGGTGCTCTTTCCAGAACACCAGGATGAAGGAATGCCTCCACTCAGAGGGCTTGAGCCCAGGAGACCTGCCAGGCATCATGCCCCACACTCGGCTTCAAGTCATGTGGTTCCACTTTTCTCTGACTGGGACATGCAGGTCTTGGGCTGGAAGAACCCCTGACAGGGCTCCCCTCTGGCTGCAGCTGTCATCTGAGCAGGGGGCAGAACCCAGGCCTGAGTGAGGGACTCACCTGACAGCTAAAGGCAGGCGGCTAGCCTGGTGTGTGTGTTGGGGGCACACTCTCATGTTCTCTGGGCCATGCAGGCACTTGTGGGCTGGAGCCCCCCACCACTCTGGACTGGGGACCCTGCGGCAGTGGGAAGCATGAGCAGGGGTGGGTGGGGATGCCTGAGGCCGAGGCAATGGCAGACGGCTAAGCTGCAGGAGGTGGGCTGCGAGTGGCCGGGGCTGGCTGGGAAGACAGAGCACTGTGCCCCCAAGGGTGGGGTGAGGCTCCCATGCTTCCCCTGAGGATGGATCTCAAGAGGGCCTTCACCCTGTCTACTCTGCCCTGTCCCTAGGCCCACCACATTGTCACAGGGCCACCTGGAAGTGAGCTCTGAGCCTCAGGGACCATGAAGGCAGAGGCAGCTGCAGAGCACCCAGGGACCCCTATACCACAGAGATGTCCCTGCCTAGGCTGTGACCTGTAAGAAGCCACGTGGCAGCTCTTGCTAAGGCCCAGCATATAGACTATTCTCTCCCTAGGATGATGAGACAGCACCTGGGAGTCTTGTGGCCACCAGGGAGCAGGCAGAGACTGTCAGCCCCAACAAGGTCTTGGTTTCTTTCCTGGCAACAAGGTGACCAACTCACCCTGGTTTGCCCAGGAGGCCCCTAGACTGAGCACTAACAGTCCCAGGGACACCCTCAGTCTCAGGCAAAGTGGGACAGCAGGTCTCCAGACCCAGGCCCAAGGCCATCCCACATAGGACCCAGGAAGGAACCCCTGCATCTAACAACCACACCCAGCTCTGGAGGTGCGTGGGGGTCTGTCCACGACAACCCTCTCTCCCCAGGGGGAGTGTAAGGCCTGTCTTGTCTTAGCCCAGACACAGAGTGGGTGCTTCTAAACTTTACCCATTGACTGATAGGTCGGGGGAAGAAAGGGGCAGAGGCCATGCTTGCTGGTTGCTCCCCAGAGGAGATACTCTCACCTGGCCCAGCCTTGTCCCCAAGGGGGCAGATGGGCCTCTCCCCCTCCCTCTCTGTGGCCTGGCTTGCCTGCCTCCACCCTTGGTCAGCTGAGGTCAGAGCTAGCAGATGGGGCCCCTGACCGGCTCCGGGGCATGTGGCAAGGGCTGTGGCCATGTTGGGAATGGCATATCTGAGCCTCGGGGTCTGGAGAAGCACTGCACCCCCAAGTCCCTCTGCCCTCAAGCCACCCTGAGAACTGCTTGTGCAGGAGCCCAAGAGGACTCAGAGACAAAATCCCACCCCCTGGGGAGGAGCAAGCTGCTGGTGGCAGACATAGGTGCTGAGGCTAGAGCAAGAAGGGGCGATCGGGACTTCTATCCAAGCGATTTGTGCTGAAGGGACTGGGCTCAGAAAAAGGAGGGGAGCAGGACTAGGGTCAGCTGGGGAGACAGAGAGGCAGGCAGGCTTCCCATGCTCCAGGGCACAGGCATGCTGGGGGCAGAAGGAAAGGCTGCCAGGGGTGGCATGGGCAGCAGGCAAGCAGGGCAGTGGAGCCCTTCTCCTCCTGGGTGAGAGGTCTGGGCAGGGATGAGAATCGTGGCTGGGAGATCCAGGTGCCACAGCCATGCACAGAGCAGAGCTGGGCTTCATGGCTGGGGGTGTGGAATCTGGGAGGAAAAGAATGACTAAACCTCTCAGGGTGTGGGTTTGGAGAG
Organism: Oryx dammah; assembly: GCF_014754425.2. Taxonomy (NCBI): domain Eukaryota; kingdom Metazoa; phylum Chordata; class Mammalia; order Artiodactyla; family Bovidae; genus Oryx; species Oryx dammah. The sequence goes on from NW_024070189.1 coordinate 94,166,519, forward strand.
AAACATGGCCCTGGTCTGTCTGGAGGAAGGAAATCATTCAAGTTCAAAGGGGACTGGGGGCAGGGGTTTGTGACACACAGGGAAGGCAGGAACCAAGGGTCCAAGGACGATCCATTCCTCCTGTGGCCATGCCAACCATGCCAAGCTTTGGGGTCTTTCTGGATCTTCCAGACCCTGGTACAGGGTCAGCTCAGCTACTTGAAAAGCCCTGGGATCACCAGCGGAGCAGCCATAGGGCCTGCTCAGTGTGGTGGGAGAGTAGCCGGGAAAAGGAAGGCTCAGTGAGGGCCACTGACCCAAGCCATGATCTCCAGGGTGGAGAGCTGCCCAAGGGGCAGGCACCTTGAAAAGAGCTCAGCTCTCAAATGTGAACAGTGCCTGCTCACTGCTGGTCTGGGCTGGGCCACACACAGACAGGAGGTGATACCTAAAACAGGGATGGCAAATACTATTCACCAATCCATGGGTGGCGCTCTGGGCACAGGGGAAAAGAATACTAGGATCAATTAGTGATGTCTACCATCAGCAAACAGATGGGGGCAAGAGGAACAGCCTAATCAGTCATCATATCTGCTACAGAGGCGGGAAGAGATTGGCAGCATCCAGGAGACAGTCCCCCAACCGATTAGCCATGTCTGTCATGGGGACGGGAGGGGTGTCATGTGCAAAGCTATCACATGGGGAAAGAAAAAATTCCTTAACTAGTTCATCATATCTGTCACATGCTTCACCAAAAACAAACAAACAAAAAAGCCAGGATTGATTAGTGATGTCTGCCAGGGGCACATTAGAGGGGAGAGGCAGGAGGGAAAGAGTGCCAGACCGATTAGTAATGTCTGCCTTGAGTGCAGGATGGGGACATTTCTGCAGGGTGCTGTCTGCAAACAGAGCAGTAGCAGTGGCAAGAACAAGCTCTCTAGCAGGGCTTGAACAAAATCTTCCCTGGCCAGAGGTGTGATGGGAGGAAGGCCTGGGGTGTTTGCTGAGTATTTGCCATCCCTGACCTACAGGAAATGAGGAGAATGTGTCCAGAACGGGCTGGAGGGGTGGGTGCTGGAGGCAGGCAGTGGGCAGGTTAGTGTCTGTGTGAGTCACACCCAGGGCCACACAAAGTCTGGCATGCAGTGGCCATGGCAGAATTTGTTTTTTTTTTTTAGGTTAGCTGGATTTTTAGTGGTTGTTTTATTGGGGAGGGGTGTGGAATATTATAGGGTGGCAGCATCTCCACCACCACCAAGTTCTCTAACATTTGCTACCACACTAAGTGAGTACTTACCAAGATCTCCCCCTTTGAAAATGCAAAGTTAGGGTTGTGGGTAAATCAAAGAAGAGCAGGCGGAAGAAAAGAGACGTAAGGGACGTGAGGGGATGGAGAAAAAGCAGGAAAAGCACAAAAACGAGGAGAGAGAAGAGCAAGGGGAGAGAAAACAGCAAAAGAAAAAAAATTACATGCTATTAATTATATTCATGGTGTTAATATTTAATTCATTATCATCTCCCAAAACGAAAAAGCAACAACATATGAATTACTTACGGCAAGCGCAAAAAAAATCATGCAGTGGTTACACCCCTTCTTTCCAGGGGGCTCTGTCATCGTGCGTGATGAACAGCAGCACCCCCACCCCCACCCCCACCCGGTGTGGAGAAGGCAGGGGACACTGGCAGAAATTTTTGCAAAGATGATGTCTTTTCTTAAGCAGGGAAAAAAAAGGGGAGGCCACTTCATACTGGCATATATAAAGCTATCCTTATTTCACAAGGCCTCTGGTTAGAGTATGACATCGAGGCAGAGAATCCCTCAAACGGTTCTGGGTTCCCCTAGATACGAGGCTGAAAGCACCTCCAGGTGCTCCAGAACTGCTGATCACAACCAGCCTCCCTGCCCACTCCTGGTCCTCTCCCATAACCTCCGAGTCTTTGGGGCTGGGGCAGGAACCCAATTTTCCTGCAGACACCAGGCAGACTGGGTGGCCTCTCTCCTTAGGGTCAAGTTCTAGCCATGGCCTTGGATGGCAGATAGGGCCTTCTGCATGTGAGCAGTTTGCCCCCAGACCCTGCCAGAGCTGCACTCAAAGATCCATTTCCCAAATTATCAAAACCTAAGTGGACATGAGAGGCTGGGAGTGGGGTGGGGTGGGGGGTTCTGGCGGGACAGGCTCTGAGCCAGGCGCCATCACTGGGCTTGGTGGTCCTTGAGTGCCCTCCCGCCCTCAAGGGAGGAGCTGCAGGCCACAGTGGGGTAAATACCTGGTTGGGGACGGCTCTCTTCTTATTCAGCTGTGTGCTCCTCTGCTGGGCGCTGAAACCGAAAAAACAGAGAGGGTTTAGGCGGCGGGACGCCCAGAGCGATGAGGAGCGAGAGGGACAAGGGGCAAAAGGCCCTGTGGCCCCGTTAAGGTTCTCTCCCTAAAGGAAGCCAAGGGACAAGCTCTGTGCAGAGGCAGAAAGAAACCCCCTATGTACAAAGGGCTGCCCAAGGAAAGAGTGCAGGCTTATGGAATGAACAAGAACACGTAGCGAGTTAAACCATGACTTCTCAGCCCTGATCTTGGCCACTCTTAAGAGTGCCAGCTATTGCTAAAAGTCACTGGGTCCTGGAGCCTCCAAGAGGGGCTATGGGAGGCTGGATTCCCAGGTGGCTGGGAGGTAGCCATGCTGGCTTCAAAATACTTTCAGTGTTTGGGGGTCAAACTTGAGGCTTCTTCCTGCTTTCTCCTGCTATCCCTGACCCAGCACCAGGTCCTGAACAGTTTCAGCACAGGGCCGCCCAGCCTAGATCAGACTATGGTTCAATGTATTTACTACTAATATAATGACTTTTTCTCTGGGCCCTATTTTAAGTGTTTAGAGGACATTGAGAAAGCACCCCAGAACTTCTAAGCACAAGAAGGTTAATCAATGGTGTCTGAAGACACAAAACTAAGCCATTCACTGTCTGCGTGATGCTGAGGTCCCAGATATGCTACTTCCTGAGGGCTTCCTGGGTCTCACCCATGCCTGGCAGCCCCCTTGGCTGCCTTTTTCAATTGCCTTCACCCAATCAGAGATTTGCCACTGCCTCAGTGGCTGTGCATGCACACATGTGTGCACAGGAATGTCACAGGCAAAGTCCAAAGTCTTCCCCTTGGCCTGCAGGCCCCTCTGGCAATGAGGCCTTGGCCTCCCCGTGCTTACACTTCTCAGGCATCCTTCCCTATCTTTACTGCTCTCTGGGCCCCTCCATCCCCATCACCTGGCTGTCATGACTTCTTTGGGAAGGTCTCCTCTCCCACAGCCCCTCCACTTGCCCTCCTTTCCACATCTCATCTTCCTATGAGAACTGGCTTAACAGCGTGCTCCCAGCCTGTGGGCTGAAAGGGCAAGGCCCAAATCCTAGTCCAAAGGCCCTGCACAATGCTCCATGGCTATTCCGGGAGGCCCTGAGACATCCCACCCAGGGCTGGGGCCTGGGCCGGGAAAAGCCTGGCACCCGCCCCCAGCCAGGTCGGCCCCCGTTCACACACCAGGGAAAAGGCACACAGCAGGCAATACCCACCCGGTCACCAGCTGCTCAGTATAGTAACAGCTGGGGGAAGTGGGAAGGCCCAGGAATCCAGAGGAAAGAGTGAAGTGGTCAAAGGAAAAACACGAGAGATTGTGAGAAGGAACTGTGGATGAAGTGTGAGAAGCAGAGACATCAAGGTGAGGAGAACAACAGCAACCCGAAGAGGGGGACCGGCATTTTCAGCCCAGCCTGCGGGGCAGCCCCCGGCCAGGGCCCCTAGTTCTCCGCCAGCAGGGACAGTGCAGTGGGCAACCCTCAGCTCATCTGGGCTGGGGGACCAGCTTCTGATAATGCCCCCAGTTCACTCATCCACTCATCCACTCATTCATTCCACTCACCGACCATGTGCCCACAAGAGAAGAGCTGAGTGCACTTTTAAATGCCTACCCAGCAGACACCTGGACAGGAAGACCCTCTTACCCAGCCTGCCAGCCTAAGTCTGCACTCTGCAGGGCCTGACTCCCTAAGAAGCCTCCCTGTATCTCTAAGGCCAGGCCACAAGGCTACCCTCTGGACTCCCATGGGCCATGCCCAGCCCCCACCCTGGTCTGACCACACTGCATCTTAACTGCCTGGATGCACGTCTATCTCTGCCACAGGACCTTCCATTAAGGGTGGGGACCTGGGTCTATGCTTGTTCCTTGCTGTAGCACAGGGCCTAGCATAAAGTACACCAGCAATATTTGCTAAACAAATATAGGGAGGCTGGCTATCAGCCACCTGTTATTTTACTAGGCTCTGGAAAGAAGACTTTTGTGAGCCATCAGAACAACCTGTGTGACACGCAAGCTTGCTGAGGCAAGGGCCCAGAGGCCACCAGCATTTAGTCTTCCATTCTGCAGACATCAGAGCTCTCTGCTCTAGTTTTCAATCTACAGCATGTGAACAGAAGCCATGCAAATCCTGGCAGCATTTCCTAAAGGGCAGCCTCTGGAGCCCTGAGCCCCTAAGATGCTAAGGAAAAGGACCAGTGAGTATGGGGGAGCCTGGGAAAGCTGCATGCGAGTTGATAAAAGGCTCTGAGAAGTCCTGCAGGAAGGGAAGCACTGAACACTGGTTAGTCTTGCCCTCTTCTGAAGGGTCTGGTCATAGAGCTGTCCTTTCCTCCTTAAACTAACCACGGGGGTGTTCCACCAGAGGTGCACTGGGGACAAGACTGGAGTTTGCTGCTAGCCTAGGAAAGCTTCCAGATGTTCTCCAATGGCCCCTCGCTTCACCCAGGGACCCCGGACAGAGAGACCCTTGGGCCTTGGTCCACTGGGGGAATCCCGTTCAACTGCCTCTCTCAGGGCCTGACTCTGATGGGGGACACTGGTGCTGCCCCACCAGCTGCTGTCTTGAAAAATACATACTTGGCAAATCCAATGAAGTCCTCGTGGTTGGTGTTGATGTAGGACTGCTCAATGTCAATCAGAAGAAGAATCTGGGGGGAAAGTTGCGGGGGGTTGCTGTGAATACAGAGCCAAGCCAGAGAGGAGCTGCTGTCAGAGCAATTCCCACATCCACCAGCAGGGGGAGCTAGAACCACACCATTTCCGGGCAGGGAACCCACCCCCTTCCCATAGCCTGGGAACCATTGGCATGGAAAAGGGGGCGGGGATGCTTCCAGACCCGAAGGCCTCACACTGGAGAAAGACTGGGCCAACAGAGCAACGTGGTGGTCATAAGGGTGGCCTCTGAGGCGTGGAGCGAGGCAATAAGGCCCCACGGCAAAGGCTTAAACAAGTCACAATATGCCATCACATTCAGAGTAGCGCCGGTTGGGAAGATCTCCCAGAGAAGAGAGTGGCGACCCACTCCAGGATTCTTGCCTGGAGAATCCCACGGACAGAGGAGCCTGGTGGGCTGCAGCCCATGGGTCGCAAAGGGTCAGACACAGCTGAGCAACTAACACTTTCACTCTTTTGGTTTAAGTGCCTCATTAAAACAGCAAAGGAGGGAACTATAGTCAAAATCCTGTGATAAAACTGTCATGGGAAAGAATATGGAAAATGACCTATATGTATAACTGAATCATTTTGCTGCTTGGTAGAAATCACCATAACATTGTAAATCAACTACACTTCTTTAAAATTAAAAACAAACAGCAGTGGTAATTTGGTCAGGTAAGGACATTAACATGAAACACACAGACACACACCAGCCAGCTAGGATGTCATCTCAGAAAAGGCACCAGCCCTCAAACAGTCCCGGCCCTTTCTGTCACTCCACTGTGCTTCTGAACTCTCAGGGATAGAGCGGGCCAGGCGTGCGGATTTGGGGGACAAATGAGCCAGTTTCTTCTCCACCAATGTCAAGGGGAGAGGGAGCATTCTCCATAAGGTACTCCCACAGCCAGATACAACAGGTGGGTTTATTTCGGTTCCAGTTTGAAAAACAAACAGCTGCCAAACTCCTGGGATAAACCATCATGGAAAAGAATATATATGTGTGTGTGAATAAACATATATACATAAAAGAATGCATGAACATGAAAGTGTTAGACGCTCAGTTGTGTCTGACTCTTTGTGACCCCATGGACTGAAGCTCCTGCCAGGCTCCTCTGTCCATGGGATTCTCCAGACAAGAATACTAGAGTAGGTTGCCACTTCCTACTTCAGGGGATCTTCGCAACCCAGGGATGGAACCCAAGTTTCCTGCACTGCAGACAGGTTCTTAACCATCTGAGCCAAATGATGTATATATATGTATAACTGAGTCACTTTGCTGTACAGCAGATTGACACAATGTTGTAAGTCAGTGACAATTTTTAAAAATGTGGCAAATCCTAAAAAAAAAAAAGAGAGAGAGAGAGAGAAAGAAAGAGATAACAGCAGACTGGGAAGAGGTGGCAGGTGGGGGAAATGACCCAGATCAGACGTTGGGCCACACGGAGGCAGACTGGCAGCCCCAGGCCAAGCAGGTGGCAGGTGAGGCGTGGACTGTGGCTGTGTGGGGTGGCCTACTCTACCTTCACACGTGCCTGCATGGCCTTCTCAAGACAATGTGAAAACAGATAAACCACCCAAAGGTGTTCCGCTGGGTGAACGCTGACAAGCAGGCTGTGGTCCACCCCTGCCATGAAACACCACTCGGCTGTCCAAGGAGACACTCTGGCAACACTGCAAACATCAGGGCTGAATCTCGAGAGCATGTTGCCAAGTGAGGGGAGACAGAATCAAGAGGCTATGACAGCAGGAGTCTGTTCACATGGCATCCTGCAAAAGGTAAGCAGAGGAGCAGCAGCCGGGTGGTCGCCAGGGCCTGCGGCATGGGCAGGCACCGACCACGGGGCTCAACGACGGGAATTCGGGGGCGGCAGCAGAACCATTCTGCGCGTGGAGGGAAGTGGGGGTGACCTTGCTGTATGTTGCTGTTTAGTTGATCAGCTGTGTCTGTCTGACTCTGTGCGATCCCATGGACTGTAGTCCAGCAGGCTCCTCTGCCCATGGGATTTCTCAGACAAGAATACTCTAGTGGGTTGCCATTTCCTTCTCCAGGGGATCTTCCCGACCCAGGGATCAAACCCATGTCTCCTGCACTGAGTCACCAGGGCAGACCACCTTGCTGTACGCATTTGTCCAAACTCAGGTAACTGCACAACCAAGATCTGCTGCACACAAGTTACAAATATATCAAACAAGAGCCAGTACCTGGTCCTTGGTCCTCCCCTCCCGTTCCCGGATGTAAGTGGTGACGATGCGTTCTGTTTCTTCTCGCAATCGCGGGTAGGAGCTGAGCTGGGGGAAAGCAGAGTGGTGACGTTGGCAGGGTCCTCGCAGGGCGGCAGGGAGGGGGCACAAAATGTGAGCCAAATGGAGAGCATGGCTGGGGGCTGACATGGGGCAGACCCACCGAGACCCCACCCTGCTCCTATCTCAGAGCTGCCACAGCTATGAGACAAGAAGTGGCGGTCGGGGGACGGTGGGCCAGAAAGCCTGAGTGGGTGCCCACACACATGCAGAGACGTTTTTCAGAGAATGCGATTCTGAGGTGGCAAGTGGCAGAGAAAGCGAGTGACACAGTGGGATCAAAGCCCCTGGGTCACCAGGGCGAGGGGCAGCATCTGGGCCATCTACCTCAGAGGCACTCCCTTGGCAGAAAACCATGCCCAAGCATCTTGCCTTAGGAATCCAGTCCTCCGATACCTCTGGCCTTTGCAGTGGCAACCAAACCAATGCACAGAAGCCCACCTTTCACAGTTTGTGCAAAGTCCATGAGTTGGGGGAAAAAATTTTTTTTTGGTCATACCATATAGCTTGTGGGATTTTAGTTTCCCAATCAGGAATCAAACACAAGTCCCCTGCAGCAGAATCACAGTCCTAACCACTGCGCCACCAAGGAATTCTGAAAATTTCTTAAATGCTGGTGATATAAGAATATGTAGATCAGCACACAGGCAAAATGTTTTATTGCCTCTGTGTTGGTTTGAAAACCCCCTTTCTCAAAGCAGTCCAGTGTTGGGCACGGATTCTGATCCCTGCTGCAGGTGAGTAAGCGCATCTGGCAACAATGAAGGCCTTTCAGCCCCGCAGAGGCCCAAATTGCAAAGGTGGACCCCGCGTGTGCTTGGACCACCCCCGTGGGTCAGCCGAGGCAAAGCCGAGATGTTGCCAAGCGGCCGCTGGGCCTTGGAAGAGGGTTCCTGCCAAGGCAGAGTTTCCTAGCTGCTTGGGTGAATGCTCAATGATGGGAAGGAGAAGATGGGGAACAGATGCGTAGGTGAGAAAAACGAAACCTTCTGTTACCTTCTCGGCACACTTTTTAATGACCGTGGCCAGTTCTGAGACCACGAGGTCAACACACTTCAAACTCGGCTCTTTGAGTTTTACAATCTGTTTTTTCACAATGGCTTCAAAGGCCATGTCGGGGGTGAAGAGCCCCGTTCTGGGTCATGCGGAGGGCAGGACGAGGTAGAAAGACACCCGGGGGCAGTGCAGGCCATACACGCAGGACGGGAGACAGAGAGAGAAGAAACAAGAGTCAGCTGGTTAGTGACATGCACGGAGGAGCCTGTGCCCGCATTTGCCCCAGAAGCTGCTTCGGATCAGGAGGCATCCTGGGTCCTTGGGGTGGGCAGGGTTTGATTACATAAAAGTGCTACGGGTCAGAGCCAACATCTGAACAGCTAAGAGGGTGCGGAGGCCTTAAATTTTTGTATGTGTGAACATCTCCAAACCACTGGGGTTTCTTTCCCTTCCCTGTTTCAATTGAAGAAGCTTAGGAAGCAAATGTGGGCTTTTCCAGATTGAGAACAGAAGGATCAAGCAGAAACTCCTGCCATGGAAGGCTGACCCAGAGCTCCTCGGCCATGGTGGACGTGCAAGTACAAACCACCCACCAGGAAGCGCTTCAGCTGTTTGGCCAAAGCATGCGGCCCGGGGAACCAGGCTGGTGGGGGCGCCAATGTGTCCTGTTCAAGTGGGGGCAGCAACCCGTGAAGACCAGCACACAAGTGTGGGTGACTTAGGGGATCTGAGGACTGGAGGCCAAGGGGAACAGCCCCGCTCCTGCGGAGAGGTGGGCAAGCTGGCAGAAGCCATCAGGGACCAAGCCCAAGCCTGGGCACTCGTTATGTGGGTGGTGTTCGGGCCTTTCTCGGCTGGCTCCAGGAAAGCCTGAGGGCACCAGGCACTTGTCAAGAAGGAGTGAGGGGCAGGGAGGTTCAGGGAGCCTGGCCTCCAGCAGGTGACTCAAGGCCCCTCTCTGCTCCCCAGAAGACAGCAAAGCGACAGCCCAACAGAACCCCCATCAGACACATGCTAAGCTTGGTATCAGGGTCCCAGGGAGCCCTGCCCACCAGTCTGTGGAGACTGGAGGCCTGGCCCCCCCGAGCTGCACCCAGGCCAAAACACTCCCGCCCCAGCCTCTGGGAAGAGGCCACATTCTTGGAAACTGAGGCAATCTGGTAAGGGGGTGGGGGGTGGGGGAGACCAGAGGGGCGAAGGCTGAGCAGCACTGGGAGCCTGATACCAAGCACCCATAGCCCCGTTTCCACAAGGCCAGGAGTCACCCTGCCAAGGGTCCAATACCTTACTGGTACACTGCCTAACTGTACTGATTAGCTCCTGGATAACCAGGTCGACACATTTCAGACAGGGCTCTTTCAGCTTGACGACCTGCTTTTTCACAATGGCCTCGAATGCCAAGTCCGGGGTGAAGAGCCCGGTCCTAAAAGCATCCGAACCCGGGGGCAGGGGAGATAAGTCGGAGAGAAACAAAGCATGGTCAGCAATGTCACAGGCACGGGCCAGGCTCCCGGGACAGCCAAGGTCGTGGCAGGTCAGGGGGTCGGATGCCTGCGTCCACTACCTGGAACCCCCCACCCAGGGCGATCTGAGGACCCCATGGCCATGCAGGACTGGACTGAGGGAGCTGTGACTTTTGCTGCAAAATGGTGGGGACCCAGGAGGGTCACAGGGCCCCGTGACAGGGACAAAGAAATGCCGGGCTCCTGTGACCCAGTGCCACAGCTCTGACTCTGTCCACACTGCCCCCCCGCCCCTGGGCAAATGTGCACTGAGCTTTCTGCCTTGGCTGGTGACTGGGCCCTTGAACCAATGCTGAACACTGGGCAGCAGACAGCCCCAGGGCCTTCAAAAGATAAACAGAACTAAGCACATCCACCTCGAGTACCCTTGGAGACCCAGAGGGAGAGACTTACAGCTACTGTACCCGCCCTGCTTCAGTCCTCACATTTGGGGTACCCAGAGGTTCAGGGGGACTGACTGGCTCTAGGGTGGCACCATGGAGATGGAGGGAACATGGCGCCTCTCCCCGTGGAACTTGCCTGACTCCGTGGATATTTTTAATGGCGTAGCTGATCTCCCGTCTTAAGTCTTTCTCATCGAACTCCATCTGAGAAAAGACATACCAAACACATGCAAGGAGGTTCCTGGGGGACCCCCCAGTTCAGGCCTGTATCTGGGGAATGTCACCTCCTGTGTACCATCTGTAGTCACATGGTGGGTATCTGATTGGTCAAAAGTGTTTAAAAACGTTAAAACGCAGTTTCAGCAATGATGCTCTGAAACTAACGCTCTGTTGGAAGAAAAATCGACTTATACACACACTCTTCTGGGCTATGTGGCAGGACAAATTAAAAATGTTTAAAAACATGCTTCTACTACCACCAAGTAGTTTTAAGTGCACTGGGAATTTATCTTGAGCAATGAATCAAGAATTAGCTACATTCCCAAAATAATCTGTAAGTGCTAAGAAAACGTGCAATGCCCCTCAATGGGAGACTAGTTAACAAAAGAAGATAGTGTTTTGCCATTGACGGTGCATGAAATGTATACACTAATTTGGAATGATGGCAATTATATGAAAAAAGCATATAAAGAAGCATAATTTGTTCTTTTCTCCTTTCAGCTTTTGTTCTTCTTCTGAAAAGAATGTGACTGGTTTTTACAAAGACGGTATGTGCTCACTGTAAAACCTGTACAACTTCCAGCAATTAAAACAAAAAGAAAAATCTCTTAATTCCAGCACCCAGAGCTGACATTTTGTGAATATCTTTGCAGATCTGTCTCTGCAAAGACACCCATCTCAGTGGGTGTGTATGATTTCATATGAAGGATGTTATTTATAACAACTGTTAAGTTCTGGTGCCCAGGATTTACCAGGTGAATTTACCTGTACGTTCTATGTATTTTGCAAAGAGCATGTATTCAGAGGAAAATGTTGGAGCTTTTCATATGACTCTGCTGGAAATCACTAAGCTCACAGGAGGAGGCCTGCGGGGTCTACAGGTGGGAGCTCAAGACCTTGTGCCTGGGAAGAAGCCAGGTTCAAGGTCAACTGAGCGGGTGGGTGAAGGTTGAGCAGAGGGCCCGGCCCGCACAGCGCTACCTTCACCAGCTCGAAGGGAAATCGCTCGTGGAAGATGCGATTGATCCGGGCGCCCCCAGAGAGCTCCAGTGTGTCCACCTGGTCTCCAGAGCCCTCAATCCTCTTCTCAAAGTCCACCCCAAACTGCTGGACCATCCTGTGAGGAAAGAGAAAACCTGAACGTCAAAGCAGAGGCACTGACACGGCTCTGAACTATGTCCCAAGTCAAGCCATGGCTTACTTTCCTCCTTTTATTTTTTCGGGAACAAAATCTATGTGTGGGTCAAAAAAACAAGACAAAATCCAGGCTCTGTCGAGGGCAAGCACTGGCTACATGCCAGGCCCCCTCCATAGGCCTACTATGATCATTCATTCATTGAACTGGGGACGCGAGGGGCAGTTATCACTCCCTTTTGCAAAAAGGGTGAGGTGTGGGGGAGGGGGAATCACAGTTCAGCAACCTCTGCCCTGAGGTTTGGCCTAATCCAGCAGAACTGTGATATATAAATGGAGCACCTCCACACCGTTTGGGTGGCTTCCTCTAGTTCCTACCATCTCCCAGTCTGGAGTCGCAGACTCCACCACTGATAGGCTATCAGGCCTTGGACAGGTGGGTTTGCCCTCTAAGCCTCAGTATCTCCATCTCCAAAGTGGGCTGATTCTAACAGTACCTCCATATAGGGTCACTGTAAAGATATTCAAGATTTCATCAACTCAGAAAAGGCATCAATCTCAAAACGCACTATTAGCTGGACACCCCACAAAAAAAGAAACATGCTGCCAATGAATAGTAATCCACCTGAAATTTGCTTTCAGAGAAGTGAAGGTCTTTTAGTGCACATGTAATTCATGAAATGTGGTAAAACCATGCCTGGCCCCTTAGAATGCAGCCCAGCCCTTAAAAAGTGTCTCTAGAGTATTGCTGATTAGGGCTGTGATGAAGTGAGTGGTAAAGAACTAAGATATTTATTAGTGTTATGGTTGTCTTTAGCATTTCTAACTGTTTTCCCCCAGTCCTCTGCACTGTCCTAGGAATACGTTAAGGCTGTATATTGTCACCCTGCTTATTTAACTTATGTGCAGAATACATCATAGGAAATGCTGGGCTGGATGAAACACAAGCTGGAATCAAGATTGCCAGGAGAAATATCAGTAACCTCAGATATGCAGATGGCACCACCCTTATGGCAGAAAGTGAAGAGGAGCTAAAGAGCTTCTTGATGAAAGTGAAACTGGACAGTGAAAAAGCTGGCTTAAAGCTCAACATTCAGAAAACTAAGATCATGTCATCCCGTCCCATCACTTCATGGCAAATAGATGGGGAAACAGTGAAAACAGTGGGTGACTTTATTTTGGGGGGCTCCAAAATCACTGCAGATGGTGACTGCAGCCATGAAATTAAAAGACGCTTACTCCTTGGAAGAAAAGTTATGACTAGCCTAGACAGCATATTAAAAAGCAGAGACATTACTTTGCCAACAAAGGTCTGTCTAGTCAAGTCTATGGTTTTTCCAGTGGTCATGTATGGATGTGAGAGTTGGATTATAAAGAAAGCTGAGTGCCGAAGAACTGATGCTCTTGGAACTGTGGTGTTGGAGAAGACTCTTGAGAGTCCCTTGGACTGCAAGGAGAGCCAACCAGTCCATCCTAAAGGAGATCAGTCCTGAGTGTTCATTGGAAGGCCTGATATTGAAGCTGAAACTCCAATACTTTGGCCACCTGATGCGAGGAGCTGACTCATTTGAAAAGACCCTGATGCTGGGAAAGATTGAAGGCAGGAGTAGAAGGGGATGACAGAGGATGAGATGGTTGGATGGCATCACCAACTCAATGGACATGAGTTTGAGTAAACTACGGGAGTTGGTGATGGACAGAGAGGCCTGGCGTGCTGCAGTCCATGGGGCTGCAAAGAGTCGGACACGACTGAGCAACTGAAGTGAACTGAACTGAAGCAGGAGTAGCTGGCACAAGGCACAGAGCCCTCCCCCATGCGTGTTCTCCCTGAAGCCTCCAGGGGGCGCCCATCAACACCTGAGTCAGGCCAGGTCCTACCAGGGCTCAGAACACTCCATGGCTCCCACCTTACTCAGAGCAAAAACTAAGTCCCGTGGTCTATGAGGCCCTGCAGGCCCTACCCTGTCCCCTCCTGCGCCTCATTTCTTCCTACTCTCCCCTCACTCACTCCGCCCCACCCACGTGGGCCTTCTCCAACACACTAGATGCAATCCTGCCTCAGGGCCTTTGCACTGGCCAGGCCCCCACCCCCAGGACTGCAGAGCCCCTTCCTCACCTCTTCAGGTCTCTGCCTGACTCTTCACTGACCACTTGATTTTAAACAGCATCCCAGGCCTACCCTGGCACTCTCCAGCCCCTTCCCCACTTTGACATTTTGCCATTTCATAGATTATTCACATGTTCTTATTTACTTGTCTCATCCCTCTCCCCTCCCCTTTCTGAGCACATGGGGTGTCTGCCCCACACACTGGAGCAACCCTGGTGCACAGGACAGGGCCCAGCACACAGGAGGCTCTGGTGAAGGGTTTGCTGAACAGATGGATGGGTGGGGAGCCTGTGGCTGGGAGGAGGCCCTTGAGCCTCCTGAGGGAGTGCCAGGCAGAGGGAGCGGCACGTACTGCAGCAGAGCTTTGGTCTTGCGTGTGGGGTCATCGGGCCGGAAGTTCTTGTACTCCTCCACCTCCTTCTCCAGGGACAGCAGCTGGCTCTGCAGCTTGCTGCGCAGGGCCGGCAATGATTCCCGGATGTGGTTGGTCAGTTGCTGTGGGAGAGAGGTCAGAGGTCAGCATAGGCAGGATGCTGAGAAGGGGCAGACCTGCTCCATCCCCAGCCTCAAGGGACCAATGGAAACCCCAAGCAGCACGGAAAGGTGACACAGCCTGGTCCACAGCAGCGCAAGGCTGCAGACAGCCCATGGGGACCTGGGAGAGGGCGGATCAACTGAGCCGTGCACACCACGGATCAAGAGAGGAGGACCCAAGTGCTGGCCGTGAACAGCCAGTGTCGCTCACTGGAGAACAAAACAAAGTCTAGGAGTGACTTCCCTGGTGGTGGTCCAGTGGTTAAAAATCTACCTTCCACTGCAGGGGTCTGGGGTTTGATCCCTGGTCAGGGAACTAAGATTCCACAGGTTGTGGGGCAACAAAGCCTGTGTGCCACAATTAAGACCTGATGCAGCCAAATAAATAAATGAATAAAGTTGTAAAGGCTACGAAGCCACTGCAGGACCCAGGCACGGGAGGACTGACAGACAGGCCATGGTGTATGGACAGGCCACAGGAATGGGCCCTACAAACCATGACAGAAACAGTTCACCGGAAAAGGCACAGGACACATGTAGGATGTGATCCCTTCTGAGAAGATGGGGAGAATTGAGAACACATTTTCATCTGCACAGAGTGCAGGATGGTTCATGAGGGTCATGAGGACCATTCTGGCAGACCCCCCTCTATTGTTTGGTTTTTAACCATGGGGACTTGTTCATTATTCACAAACTTTAAAAGGAGGCAGCGGCGCAGAAAAGATTAGGTAGTGAGCCTTGAGATGAGCTGTTCAAGAAAAACCTAGATAGAGACTTCTCTGATGGTCCAGTGGTTAGAACTCCTCGCTTCCACTGCAATGGGCATGGGTTCCATCCCTGATCAGGGAACCAAAATCCGGCATGCCACATGGCATGGCCAAAACAGAAACAAGTCAGATACAGAGCAGCGGGTAAATATGTTAACGGTTCAGGTGGCAACAAGGAAGATGGAAAGCATAGAACAGGGAAAGAGAGGAGGCGGGGCACGCGGGATGAGCAGGCAGGAGGAAGGCCGGCAGTCCAGGCACATCGGCCCCTCCAGTGTTTATAGTCTTGAGAAAGAAGCCCAGGAAGTGGCGACACGGGCTGCCTGGGGGTGGTAGTGGGGGGGTCTGTCGCGGCATGGGAGGAAATGGAACATTCACTGTATCCGGACTGTTGTTTTAAAAATACTCTTTAAAAAGAGAAAGAGAGAAGGAATGAAAAAAATAAATAAAAGCCATAAAATCAACTCAAACCACCCAAACGGAAATGCAAAAGAAATGACAAACTATCTATCAAGGTAGGAAAAAGGTGTGAAGGAGATTCACGCACTGTGGCTTGAATCTGATGGTCACCCCGAAACCCTCTGTGACCCGGGGCCCCTTCCTGGGGAGCTGCAGGTCCCCGAGGGCGGCAGTCCACTCTGGTCCCTGTCGCCTTTCTGGGGCATGACCCTGTTTAGCTCATGGGGCGATAGAGGGGTGGGGGGGGGACCCCGTTCTGGGAAGCACCAGGATGTGGGCCCAGGCTCCCAGGAGGCCAGCTGGGCTCTCAGAGGAAGCCCCAGGCACCTGCGGGCAGTTTTACTTCCCTTCCCCTCCCCCCACCCCTCTGCCCAGGCAGACCCCCGCTTCCTTTCCTGCAGGGCCCCTCCCACCGGACACTCACTTTCCTGTTCGTTCTCCTGAGAGGTATGCTCTGCCTTTCCGCCCTCTGCCAGCCCACATCGCTTCCTAACACTTGAAGTGTTCCTAGCCTTTATCTGGGGATTTGTCCTGAGTCAGTGCCCCAAATCAAAAATATGCCTTCCCCTGGCACTTTCCTGGTGGTCCAGAGGTTAAGATTCTGTGCTTCCACTGCAAGGGCACAGGTTCAATCCTTGTTCAGGTAACTAAGATCCCACATGCCATGTGGCATGGCCAAAAAATAAAAAAAAGAAATATGCCTTTTCCCCAGGACAGGGCCCAGCTCCCCAACTGGCACTGTGTCCCACTGCAGGCAGGAAGAACTTTTAAATTGTTACCCTGTGTCCCAAGGTGCTACCGTATAGCACCGAGGAGAGAGAACTCATAATCCCAAGGCCACAGAGGACCACACTGCCTGCTACACCGCAGCTACAAAACCCCACATCGCGGATTTTACTCTCGGAGAACCTGGCACACATGCAAAACAATGCTATTAAACAGCAGCCCAATAGCTTCTCACCTTTTGGCTAAGATCAAGTGTAAACATTAGCCCTTTATTGACTGGAAGTCTCAGAAACCAGCCACGTGGCTCTCCAAAAAGAGCCTGGAGAGTTGGACTGTGAAGAAGGCTGAGCGCTGAAGAATTGATGCTTTTGAACTGTGGTGTTGGAGAAGACTCTTGAGAGTCCCTTGGACTCAAGGAGATCCAACCAGTCCATTCTAAAGGAGATCAGTCCTGGGTGTTCTTTGGAAGGAATGATGCTAAAGCTGAAACTCCAGTATTTTGGCCACCTCATGCGAAGAGCTGACTCATTGGAAAAGACTCTGATGCTGGGAGGGATTGGGGAAAGGAGGAGAAGGGGATGACAGAGGATGAGATGGCTGGATGGCATCACTGACTCGATGGACGTGAGTTTGAGTGAACTCCGGGAGTTGGTGATGGACAGGGAGGCCTGGCGTGCCGCGATTCATGGGGTCGCAAAGAGTCGGACACGACTGAGCGACTGAACTGAACTGAAACAGATGAGGGCCCAAGTGTCCAGGGGCTTCTACAGGCCCATGAAAAAAGTGAAGAAGGCTTCTATATGGACAGAGCTCCAGGAGATACTGTTGAGTTTAAAAAAAGAAAAGGAAATGGGGGGCATCCATGACTATGGATAAAGGGAGAAATGTGCTTCTCAGAAGTCCTTTCTGCATTCATGGACAGAGAGAAACTCAGGCAGTGTTTACAGTGGTGGGTGAGAGGCAGGGAGCACACGACGCTTCACTGTATCCTTCTGAATCTGCCTGCCAATGCAGGAGACAGAGGTTCAATCCTCAGTCTGGGAAGATACCACATGTCGCAGAGCAACTGAGCCTGTGAGCCACAACTACGGGCTCAATGCCCTAGAGCCCGTGGTCCGCAACAAGAGAACCCAGTGCAATGAGAAACCCGTGCACTAAAACCAGCCAGCAGACCTCTGCTCAGCACCGTAAGACAAAAGTCCGCACAGCAACAGGGACCCAGTGCGGCCAAAAATAAATCAAATAAATAAGCTACTTAAGAAAAAAAAGAATATATGTATGTATAACTGAGCTGCTTTGCTGAACAGAAGAAATCAACACACTGTAAATCAACTATACTTCAATAAAAAATTTAAAAAATAATGGTAACAATAGTAGTGATGGTAGTAATAATACCAGCACTGACTCTTCTCCAGGCACTGATTCAAACGTTCACTGAACTCAACTTTGCTAAAATGAGTGCTGCTCTAGACTAACGCCAGCACCACTGTGGAATGCAGCTGTTTTGCAGTGCACAGCCTAAGCAACTGCACAAAATCCTTACCGTACCTGATTCAAAGTCTTCTGCAGGTGCGGGGTGCCCATGCGGTCAGCTATGTGCCGGTAGGCTGGGTGGGAAAGGAAAAACTTCCTCTCAGCCGCCAGTGCTGTGCGGATGTCCTTCTTGCCCTCAATATCCTTCTGGCTGCGGTTGACCACTCCAATGTAGCCTGTGGAGAGAGAGGGTCAGGTCATGGCAGTGCCAGGCAAGCCTAGGAACCCAGATGCCCACTACAGGCCAGCCATGGGGCTGGGCAATATGCAGGTGTAGACATGGATCCTGCCCTCCAAGTCACTCACAGATGAGGTGACAAGCCTCATGAGTTACTCAGAGGCAACACTGAGAATCCAAACACAGAGCCACGTAAGTGTTCGGAGGAAGGAGAGATTACATTCAGCCTAGTGAGAGGGAATGGAGAAAGAACAGCTCAGGAGGAGATGAAATCCAAAATCTGAGCTTTAAAGACAGAAAACAGTATGTGAAAAAGAAGGCCAATGGGAAAAGCTAATCGTGCCAGATATTAATACCTATTCTAAAGCTATTATATCTGGGGACTTTCCTGGCAGTCCAGTGGTTAAGACCCTGAGCTTCCAATGTAGAGGGCACAGGTTCGACTCCTGGTCAGGGAACTAAGATCCACAAGGAGATCAAACAGTCCATCCTAAAGGAAATCAACTCTGAATATTCATTAGAAGGACTAATGCTGAAGCATTAATGCTCAAACTCAAGCTCAAGCTCCAATACTTTGGCCACCTGATGTAAGGAGCCGACTCACTGGAAAAGACCCTGATGCTGGGAAAGACTGAGGGCAGGAGAACGGGGTGGCAGAGGATGAGATGGCTGGATGGCATCACCGACTCAATGGACGTGATCTGAGCAAGCTCTGGGAAACAGTGGAGAACAGGGGAGCCTGGTGTGCTACAGTCCATGGGGTCACAAAGAGTCGAACACAACTTAGTGACTGAACAACAACAATGGTTGGCAAAGAAACAACGTCTGGTGGCCACCAAAATGAACTCGCTAGGGATTCATAGATTTCCACATAAAACGTAACTGGAAGTACTTGAATGGGTGTTTTTTCAAAATTACTGTATTTGTCTTAAAACTGTCTGAACAGAATTAATTAAGTGTAAGAGAAGTGGGGCTTATACAGGAGGGGGTTGGGAGCCAGCTTCCGAAACGACAGTTTAAGGTACCATTCGGCAATTTTTTTTAAACACAAAAAACCATTAGCATAAAAAAACACTTTGAAAAGAGGATCTACAATATTTGGACATAAAGGAGTTGGAAGAGGATGACGGAAGGGGGATTCAAACAGCCAGGAGCCCCAAGTGTGGACACAAGGCACCCCGCTGCACGGGTGCACGAATGGGTGTTGTGGGAAGCAGGAAACTTAGCCTGGTGGCCAACACGTGGGAGGCGCTCAGTCAGCAGATGTGCGTATTGTTGTCCATATAATGAAAGTTGGAAAGGTGAACTGGGCCTAGGTGGCGAAAGGTCAGAAGTGATAAACACACATATCTGTACCCCCTTCTCTTAGCGAGGACTGATGTATCTTTGAAGAGGAGGGGCGCAGCTATCCTCCAAGCTATCCTTGGCCAACTATCCTGCCAAGTCTTGTACAGACCTGATGGTTTCTCATCCTCTCTGGAGCTATCATCAAGTCCACCTTACAGATGAGGGAAGCGAGGTAGGCCAAGGAGGGGCCCCTTGCCCACATGGTCACAGGGAGGATCAGTAGCAGCAAGGTGCAAACCCAGATTACTGTGAAGGGCAAAGAGCAAGGGGCAGAGATGGTGTCTGGCTTGTTTTGTGGTTCCTTTTGTTAACTTAAAAAAGAAGGATCCAGGGACCTCCCTGGTGGTCTAGTGGTTAAGAATCCACCTTGCAAAGCAGGGGACACGGGTTCGATCCCTGGTCCGGGAGGATTCCACATGCCTCGGGGCCACTAGGCCATGACTACCGAAGCCTGCGCGCCTACAGCCTGTGCTCTGTAACAAGAGAAGCCACTGAGGAGCAATGAGAAGGCCGAGCATCCCAGCTGGAGAGTAGGCCCGCTCGCCTCAACTAGAGAAAAGCCTGTGCAGCAAGGAAGACCCAGCATAGCCCAAAATTAAGTAAAACAGAATAAATAAATAAAAATTTTTTAAAAATCTGAAACTCCACTAAACAAGAGACTGATCAGCCTCTGTCTAGATCTAATTGCTGGTTTGCAAGGAACTATAATTGGCCAGATCCCAAGTAAGGCGCACAGATCAAGTGGCTGGAGGGGGAGTCGCTGGAACAGAAACATAGGTGTTTATGTGTCAAATGACAGGGTGCCTGGATTTGCTTCATAATCCCCCAGGAAGGGAAGAACAACAGGAGAGGATATTTGGGATAGTGACGATTAGCTGTGTGTGATGAGCAACGAGGCTGGTCTGGGGGAACACCTCACACTTTTCTCTCCACGTGAGAAAATGCTTGACAGCAAGTACTGAACATTAAAAGGTACAGGGACTTCCCCACGTCCAGTGGTTAAGATTAAGATTCTGCCTTCCAACACAGGGAATGTAGGTTTGATCCCTGGTCAGGGAGCTAAGGTTCCACATGCCTCCTGGCCAAAATTCCAAAACAGAAAAAAATAGAAGAGGAAGAAGAAATATTGTAACAAATTCAGTAAGGCCTTAAAAAATGGTCCCTGTCCAAAAAAAAAAAAATCTAAAAAAAGAAAAATTACAAATCCTCAGGAACTCTTAGGAAGGAGAGCCAGAGTAGTAACTATGGGGAGAAGATGAATGATGGGTGATTTCAGTTTTCTTCTCCTGGACACTTCTTTTTGTTCCCCAAATGAGTAGCTGCTCACCATATAAATGAAAAAAGAATGTACACACATCAGAAGAAAAAGCTAGGGCTTCCCTGGTGGTGCAGTGGTTAAGAATCCACCTGCCAATGCAGGTGACTCGGGCTCGACCCCCTGGTCCAGGAAGACCCCACAGGCCATGGAGCAGCTAAGCCCACGTCACACAACTACTGAAGCCGGTGCACCCCAGTGCCTGTGCACCGCAATGAAGAGTACCCCCACTTGTCGCTACAATTAGAGAAAGCCCACATGCAGCAGTGAAGACCAGCACGGCCAAAAAATAGTATCTTTAAAAAAAAAAGAAAAATATATGTGTGTTCACTTGGGCAGACGAAAAGAAGGGTCTACAATGGGACTGAGAAGCAGTTTCTTCTGGGCAGTGGGAAAGTGGGATGGTGAATGCATTTGTGAGCATTTGCTGAGGTTTCAGGAAAGATAACAACCAAAATGAGTCATTTTCCCAAAGCAGAGGCGCCCCAGCTCTCCTGTGGCTCAAGCCCACGCATCCTGGTCAACCCCCTGCCCCTGCACCTCTCCTCAAGGGGAGTAGCTTGTTCTCCAGGACGTCCCTGGCATCCGTGCCTTCATCCATCAGGTCGAGTTTGGTGATGACGCCGATGGTCCGCAGGCCTGAAAGAGCACAGAGGTCAGAGGGCACCATGAGAAAGCAGCTCAGGCGACCTGGGCCACCTGGAGTCCAGCTGGGTCCCCACCTCCAGACCATGTGACCTGCCTAAGACCCTAGTTTCCCTCATGTCAAATGAAGGCAGTCCTAACACACCAATCTCAGGGGCGTGTCCAGACAATAAACCTGGCACAGGGCGTGTGTTCAATCAATCAACGCTGGCCATTGTCAGTCATGGGTACGACCAGTCTTGCTGCTGCAGAATCTGGGGCAACCTTACCAAACATGAACCCCGGGTCAGTATCTCCATGCTATACTTTCTGAGTGGCATGCAGAGTTCCGATGTAACATGCCAACCTGAGACAACTGTTTCCAGGGTTACCTCTCATCTGAATGGCCAGAATGACACTGTGGACACCATCCTATGGAATTCCTCCTCATCCCAAACTGTCCCAAACTGCCCTGAATCGAGGGAACCCTGCCAATCAACTGTCCCCCACTGGTGCCTCAGGGCCCCCTCTGTCTTGGCCGTGTGTGTGTGAGAGAGAGAGAGACACACATGCAGGGGACAGAGGGAAGCCCAGAGAGATCTCTGGTGGGGGGTGCTAAAGTAGGCATTGAGCAGGTGCCCTCATGTGCCCACCTGTCCACATTCTGCTATGAGATCATGAGCTGGCATCACCTTTTTGGAGGTCAAAGGAACCACCACTGCAAACACCCACAAAGCTTGTGCGGGGTGGGAAGGGGAGACGCAGCCCAAGGTAAAGGGATATGACTGGGGGAGGGGAGGTCAAAGATCAGAAACCCAAATGTTCAAGAACAAAAGGAAGGAAGCAGTAGGCTGCCCGATGGATGGCTACTGACCTGTGTCCCTATGGTAATAGGCAAACACAGTCATACAACAGGAAAACAAAGGAAGGTCATCCCTTTTTTTTTCATCCCATTTTTTAACATGTGAGTTTATAAGGCTTCCCCAGGGATTCAGACAGTAAAGAATCCGCCTGCAATGCAGGAGACCCAGCTTTGATTCCTGGGTAGGGAAGATCCCCTGGAGAAGGGAATGGCAACCCACTCCAGTATTCTTGCCTAGAGAATCCCATGGACAGAGGACCCTGGCAGGCTACAGTCCATGGGATGGCAAAGAGTTGGACACGACTGAGTGACTAACACTTTGACGTGGAAGAACAAACTCGAGTCTGATGTTTCACAATGGTGACATTTAGGGGTAACCATCATGAATACTTTCAAAGTTAGACAGCTACTTTTTTTCCAGAAGAAGGTCAGCAACAAGTTCACAAACAATGCTTAACCATTTTCACCCCTACTTCCTCGCTGCCTGATCAGCCTCTGTCCTGATCAGGACAGTCACATCCATGTCCTGGTACTGGACTCGGGGGACAGGAAGGCCTGGGGGGCTATGGGCATGGGGTGCCCTCCCAAGAAAGTGAACCTTGATGACCTTGGGGGCAGAGCTGGCAGAGCCCTGAGCTTCGAGGAGCTCGCGGTCCAGGGCAAGAAAGGAGCCACCTTCACTGACTGCACTGGGGACCGTGAGGCCACAGAGCCTATCTCCCCCAGCTCCTCCCTGGGGGGGGTCCCTAACTGCTTCCAGAATGCTGCGGGATTCAAGCAGTCGGCAGACAATTTGGAAAATGTACTTGTGTGTGTGTGAGACTCTGCTAACCCCCCACCACTGTCAGAATACACCCAACTCCCCACCGCAGCCCAAAGACCCAAAGCCCAAAGCCTGGCCCAGCCGCTCCCAGCAGCCTCCCCACCTTGTCCGTCAGCTCACTCTGCTCCAGCCACACCGGCCTTCCCACTGTGTCCTGGGCACCCCAGCCTCTCCAAATGGGTTCCGTTTGCTCCCCGTGCTTGCCGCTGCCTGATGTCATCCCACACGCGTATTTCCTTGTTGGAATCTGTCGCTCCCACTGGTGGCAGGGCTCCCTGTCAACTGTCCCCTGCAGGGTCCCCAAGGCCGGAACAGACCCCGGCACACAGCCAGGGCTTAACTGCCATTTACTGAATGAATGCCCAGAGCCAGAGACGACCCAGAGATGCCCGAGTCTCCACCACCCCCTACTGCCCCACTGGCTCCACTGACGTGTCCTCTCACCTTTCCTGCTGGCCCCTAAGCACCGATGTGGAGACCCTCGGTCCTCTCAGCAGCTCTCTAACTCAGGACTGCAGTGCTTATTTCAACAGGAGGGACCAAGCCTCACGGGGGAAAAATAACTTCTCGAAGTGGGATCGGGACTCCCATCTGTGCCCCAAGAGGCCTGCATTCTTCCTACACCCACCTCCCCACACTAGCTCTCTGTGCAGGCAAAGCAAGGACCAACTTGCCAAGGGGGAATGCTGCCTGCCACACACTGGCCTCCCAGTGGACACCCTTCTAGAACAGCTGGCCTTCATGGGGAATGCGGTGTCCCAGGCCTTTTCTGGAGGAAACTGTGAGTCAAAGAGATCGCCAGTGATGCAGAGTTGAGAATGTGGGGCAAGTCAAGATGCTGAAAAGTGTGGGAAAGGGGGAGTTGCTGCCATGGGGCTTGGCAGGTACCTTGAGGATCGACCTCCTTGGCCAGCTTGAGGGCATCCGAGTTGGCCAGGTCCATGTTGGCAGGGGTGACGGCAAGGATGAGGCTGCTTTCCCGGCTAATGAACTGCAAGATCATGTCCTTGATCTGGTACTCGATATCCTGGGGCTGGTCCCCCACAGGCACCTTGGTGATGCCTGGGAGGTCGATGAGGGTCAGGTTCAACACTACAGGGGAAATCAGAGAGAGAGGCCGTCAAGAGCCAGGAGCGGGGGAGGCACACACAGCCCTGGAGAGACCTGGCCTGCTTGACCCCGTGCTGGGCGTCAGGCCTCAGGATTATTCCTGTGTTTCAACTGGATCCCACCTTTTGACCTGATAACTCCCTCCTAGGGTCCCATCCTATGGACACTCTCTCTGTACTCTATTTCAGTGAGACAGTTTTGTTTTGTTTTTAAATATTTACTTGACTGCGTTGGGTCTCAGTTGCAGCCTGTGGGATCTAGTTCCCTGACCAGGGATTGAACCTAGGGCCGCTGCACTGGGAGCTCGGAGTCTTAGCCACTGGACCATTAGGCAAGTCCCAGTTTGTTTTTATTTTAATGAAGTCACTATATTTTTTCTTATTGAAGTATTGCTAAAGTACAATACTGTATGAGTTTCAGGCATATAATACAGTGATTCACAATCTTTAAAGGTTATGCTCCATTTATAATTATTCTCAGTGATACAATTTTAAATCAGGATACTTGCATGTGTAGATGGAATTGCTCTCAAAGGTTAAATAAATTTGCACATGCATCAGGAGCACATCGATTCAGTCAATATCAAGGAATTATTAAAAGCAAAAAAGAAGATTCTCTGGTAAGAAACACACTCTGAAGGACTATCCTGGTGGCTCAGTGGTTCAGATTCTGTGCTCCCAATGCAGGGGGTATGGGTTCGATCCCTGGTAGGTGATTAAGATGCCACATGCCCACATACTATGTGGTAAGGCCAAAAAAATAAAAATGTATTCTGAGATGCACTCATACAAGAAGAGACACATCAGTGACTTTTCTATCAGGCTATGATTTGAGTAAAAGTAGCAAAACACACATATGTGATGTACCTACATATTCATAACTGCCTATATATGCACTGTGTATCATTTGAAGAATATGAAATGCATCTGTAATTTTGAAAGTAGGGTAGATTTTTGCTGGATATACCTTTTTTTTCAACTTTTGAATATGCATCCTGTACAGGGATCATTTATTTAAAAATAAATATATTAAAAGACATCACAGGGACTTCCCTGGGAGTGGGTAAGACTCCACCCCTCCAGGGGCATGGGTTCAATCCCTGGCTGGGGAACTAAGGTCCCACATGCTGTGGGGTATGGCCAAAAATTTTAAAATAAGATAAATAAAAGTTCATATACAAAAAAATAAATAAATCAATCACAAAGAACCCATCCTGAGGTGTTAAAAGAGTCGGCTGGAATATTCATCAAATGCCATTTAAGTCAGCAGTCCATGCTGCTGAGTCAAAGGCTGTGTGTGGCTACAGGTTGCCTGTTCTATTTACATGATGCAGCTTTAAAATCTGGACCTTATGCAGAAAAATCTGGCTTTCTGCCTCCCCTTAAGGAACCAGAAAACCTGGCTGCCTTGGGCTGGCATCACTGGGTAGACTAGATTTACCAGGGAGCCAAGCTGTGGTTACTCCCTTAAAAGGAATATATGTGCTGCGATTAATTCGCCCCAGGCCCCACCACTCCCGACAGTCTCCCTGGCGTGCTGTCTTTCTTGGAGCCGAGGTAAACTTCTCCGTACCACATTCCTATCAGATGTGGATCAAGAGGGTGTATCTGTGAGGAAAACCAGAAGGAGCGTATTCTTCGTTGAGAGTGAGGCCGCCCCGACCCGTGACTGGCCCATTGTCAGCTTTCCCCTGGCCCAGGTGAGGGGTCTTTGCTTCCTACCGTGTGGCGAGTAGATCCGCAGGTTAATGGGCACTGGGGAGATGCCTTTGTTGGTCCCCGTGACCCTGTCAGTCTCCACTTCGATCTCCTGCCGGACTTCCTCAAAGTCTGTAAACTTTCTGGACTTGCAGTGCAAAAACTCGGCATATTCTGAAAAGGGAAGAAAGATACTCCAAGTGAGAAAGAGAAGCAGTCTTGCTGTGGGTGGCTGGAGAGAACCAGATGGCCTCCTGGGAAAAGAGCTTTGTCAAGTAGAGAAAGTGAAGACTCAGTCACAGGCCCTCCAGGAAACTCGGGAGCAATGGATTCATTCTCTTGACAGATATTAGAGGGGGACCCTCCTCCAGATGGCGCTCCCTTCCAGACCTTGGGTACTCCGCAAGGTACAAAAGTGGCAAAAATGCTGACTGTGGAATGCACATTCTCATGAAGCATTTTGCAGAACTACATAGTTTAAGTCATGACATATTACAAGTAAAACAAAAATAAAAAGCCCCACGAAAACCAGCATCCAACAGCTGGTTGTGACCAGCCATTATTGTTTATCAACCTACATCCCTTGGAACGCAGGGATAGATGACTGATGAAGCTTTTGCTCCGGTGTTATACATGAGATAGTCCTGGGTGATGACACAGAACCTCCCTCGTGTGGGTCACAGTTTAAAGCCGCTGCCCTGGTGGGATGCTAAGCCGCCAGCGCCCTCCAGGGTAGTGAGATCCCCGGCGTGTGTCCCTGGGACTCACCATTCTCCTTCCCCAAGGCACCCCCACCACAGCTGGCCTCACCAAAGCCCTTCTCGCTGTCCTGCCTTCTTTCCTGGCTGTTCATGGGGCCCTTAGAGACGACCCTCTCAGAAGAAATGCTTTCTGGACTCTTCAGGCCTTCTAAGCCCGAGGTGACTGAAAGCCATTATTGACACTGAGATGAAGGGAAATGAAGAAGTAACTAGAGGAGTTTCCTTGGTGGTCCCGTGGTTAAGAACCCGCCTTCCAGAGCAGAGAACTTGGGTACAATCTCTGGTTGGGGAACCAAGATCCCACATGCCTTGGGACAACTGAGCCCACACACCCCAAATGAAGATCCCACGTGCTGTAGCTAAGACCTGATGCAGCCAAATAAATAAATAAAATCAATATCTATATATATATATATTTTTTAACTGACTAATGATAGCGCTGGTCCTGTCATCAAGATAGAGAAATCCAAAGCAGAGATGTGAGTAAAGCAGGAAGGAAAAAAACTTTTATCACAGGACACATGTGCTGAGTTGATGGGTGTTCACTGTACAATTCCTGACTTTTCCATGTGTCTGAATTTCATAGTAAATGTTGGAGCGGGGGAACTTTCTAGGCCCAGAGATCATGGCTCCTGCAAGCGATGCTACGAAGAAGCAAGTAAGTTTGGCTGGTAAACAGCCTAAAGAGCTAGTTCATGACAGAGGCTCAAAGATGTGCACTGCTTCTCAGCATAAAAAAACTGGAAATAGCCTCCATGTCCACCAGGAGGAGACCTGGCTACACAAATCTCAGCACAGACGTAGCTACAGCTGCATCAGAACAAAGGATGGAGAAACAGCCCCGCAATAGAGAAAGGCCAGGCAGATCGGGACTCTCTGCCCAGAGGCACAACACAGCAGAAGGTCAGGAGCGCAAGGTCTGTCATTCCATCTGTCACCTAATAACACTTGCTTGCTCTGGCCAGGCCCCGTCTGTGGTCCCATTTGCTCTTCACAAATCAGCAGCTTAGCAGGTAGGCATCTCCATGATGCCCATATCACAGATGGGAAAACTGAGGCCAGATGGGGGTGAAAAGGCTGGCTCAACTTTACCAGTGGAGCTGGGATTTGGAGCTTGGATAATCTGTCTTCAGGCAGTGGCTCTCAAGTCACGTGGGCATCGTGAGGCCACAGGCAGACTCTTCACCTGTCTAACCTCCATTACAGGGGTCGGGGGACTCTGTGGGCTCAGATCAATATGGACACTGGTCACTGGGGAGCAGGCACTGAGGACAGTGGTTGGAGGGTGTGGCAGCAACCACCCCACCCCCATCAGCTGACCCAGTTCCCAAGGACAGCCCTCCACGGGAACCGGAGGAAATACTCGGCTACTCTCGGCTGCTCTTCCTGCAGCCACCTCCAAAAATGGAACGGTCCTCCAACCCCCACAGCAAACCTCAGTTCTCTTCCAGCTCAAGGCCGAGGGCTCAGCATTCACAAGATACCCCTCCCTCTTTCAGGAGTGCAGGGGGATGGAGGATGGGAACAGGGTTGGAGACTAGGACATAGGCGCTGTCCCTTGCAAAACCTCTGCCCTGCCAGGCCTGCTGCAGCTCACTTCCTCCTCCTCTAGGGCCCGCCTGCCTGCTGCCTCTTCCAGGGAGCCTTTCCTGACTCTACGCCACCGGGCACACCATCCTGAATTTTGGACCTCCTCTCCTGTCAGAGCCAGGTTGCCCTGGGTTCTGTTTAGGGGACCCAGTAGGTGCTGGCAGCCTTCCCTTCTGCCAGCCCCTTTGTGCGAGTCAAAGATGAGCAAGAGATGTACTGGAAAACCATGACATCTTCCCCACAAGGTCACTGGACAGCAGAAATCATACCCTCTGTGCCCAAGCGGAAGGTCCAGGAGTCAGCCAGGCCCATCCCTCACCACCTGCCTTCTCTCCCTGGGTTTCTCATCACTTGAGGACCATGTGCCAGACTCCAGCATCAGACCAAGGTAAGAGAGCTCCTACAATCATGCTTCCCCACCCGGCCCGAGTACTGACCCTCTTAAAGCCAGACCCCAGCCACCTCTCCTTGCAATCTTCCCAAGCTCCCAGCTCACCCCAATAATACCCAGTCTTCACCAACACCACAGAGCCGTACTAAGGTTCCTCCCCCAACTTCTAATCTCAACTCATGCCCCTCCAGCCACATGGGCTTGTTTGGTTTCTCACTCCAAGCCCTTGAATTCCTGCCTCAGAGCCTTTGCACTGGCTCTTTGCTCTGCCTTCGGACACCCGTATGGGTCCCTTCCTCTCCTTTAGGTTTCTGCTCAAGAGTTCATCTTCTCCCACTCCCACGTAAGATGACAAACCTCCTCAGTTTCTTTCCCCTTTCCCTTCCTTAGGATCCTCCAAGTACCCGCCACCTTCTAACATGGTGGACCCTCGTCAGCCTGTGCATTTCCTCTGATCCCCGGGAGAAGGTCCACCTACAGGGCAGGGATCAGAATCTGTGTTGCTCTGTGTCCCGGGACACAGGGCTCTGAGCACACGGGAGGTGCTCTGCAACTACCTGCACAACCAAAATGGCTGCTGGAAGGGCAACATGGCCCCCGCCTCAGCTTCCGGGAAGCGGCCCAGTGCCCCCACGGCCAGCAAGTGGGACACCCAGGAGGCTGGACAGGAACAGGGTCTGGTGGGGTCACCTGCCGTCTTCCCAACGCACTTCTTATCAACACAGGCCCAACCCAGAGCCAGGAGCCTGGTCTGATGGGGGAGATAGGCTTGGCAAAAGCAAGTCACAGCAGGTGCTTGGGGAGCTCAGCCAAGAGTCCCAACATACCAGGAGGGGCCTCCTAGAGGGGATGGGCAGAGATGGTGTCCACCTCATCTCTCTGAAATGAAGACCTTCCCCCATGCCCTGAGGAGGCTCTGGACCCAGTGGGGTCTAGGGGGAATGGGGAGAAAGCATGGGGGTGTCCACACTGGCCAGGCTACCCCTCTGTGCCTCAGTTTTCCCATGAGGATAGTTAAGATATGATGCAGGTAGGGATGTCCCTGGCAGCCCAGTAGTTAAGACACAGCACTTCCAATGCACGGGACATGGGTTCAGTCCCTGTCCAGGGAACTAAGGTCCTACATGCAGAGTGACGCGGCCAAACAATTTTTATAAAAAGAACGAACTGGCAGAGTGCTCAGCCTGCGGCTCCACAGCTCTGTAAATGCTTGGATGCTGGAGAAAATTTGTGCCACCCTGGCCGCTCCCAGGGCTCTGCCTGCCTTGATTCCCGGTCCTTCCCACAGAGGTGATCCTTCTGTCCCCACAGCGGCTGCAGCCTTTTCAAACCTTCCCTTCCTCATGCTCAGATAAGACCGCCAGTCCCTTGGGTCCCTGGCCTCTGCCATAACATTCTGACAGCCCCAACGGCCACCCATCCACCGCAGCCCTGCAGCGCTTCCCTGGCAGGAGGGCCAGGCATGTGGGATCAGGTGCCGGGCCTGGAATACAGCAGGAAGAGCCCTCATCCAGCCGTCGAGCTGCAAACTCTGAGGGGCCAGCCTCCTGCATCCTGTAGGGTCTGTGAATGCACTTGCAGTTTTTCTCGGAGGAGGAGGTCCAGCCCTCTGCCCAGGACTTGTTTGCTGTCTCCTTCAGGTCAAGCTGCTCGGGGAGGCCCACCTGGACCACCTGGGCTCCAGCAGCGCCAGCACCCAGCCCTTCAAGGTGATCCTCATGGGGACACATCACCTGCTCTGTGTCCCCTCCTAAAGCCAGAGCTGTGGGAGGGGACTGAGCTGCAAGAGGGGACTGCGAGCGACTCAGTTCCGGTCTCTGCTCTCCCTGGCACCCAGTGCATAGTAATGGCTTAAAACTTAATTACTGAGCGGCCTGCTGCAAAGCATTAAGTGCCAGAGCCTAAGACAGCATTCCCTTCTCCGTGACTCCCACATGGGTCCCCACTGTGTCAGCAGCCAATCCCCCCACCTCGGGCATCCCCCAGGCACACCCCTCGAGATGGTGCCCTCGAGGGACTGGCATTGCTTAAGAATCATGAAGTGGGGACTTCCCTGGTGGTCCAGTAGTTAAGACTCTGAGCTTCCACTGCAGGGGGCTTGGGTTTGATCCCTGGTCTGGGAACTAAGATCCCACAAGCCAAGTGGTACGGGAAGGTCAAGAGTATAGAGAGAAGATGAAAAAGACAGGAGAGATGTGTGATAAAGGAAAAAGCATTCAGTATATGTCTTTGACTATGGGATGCTAAAAATTGATAAAATATTTCAAAAATAAATTTAACACCACAATTTCCCCACAGTGAAACAGGACAGGGACTTCCCTGGTGGTCCAGTGGTTAAGACTCCGAGCTTCCCCTGCAGGGGACGTGGGTTTGATCCCTTGTCTGGGAACTAAGATCTCACAAACCGAGTGCTCTGGCCAAAAAAAAAAAAAAAAAAAAGATCAAAGATATAAAAGGAAAATGAAAGGAGAAAAATTTAGGAGAGATGTATGATAAGAAAAAAGAATTTACTGTATATCTTTAAGAATGTGGTATGCTAAAACTTCATAAAATATTTAAAAAACAAACAGAACAGCCAAAGCCCCTCAGGTCTGGACAGGGCAAACCAGGCATCATCGCATTACTTGGGGAGGCGACAGGAAGATGAGAGCCAGGTGGAAAGCATCTCACTTTCCCCCCAGTGTCACAGGACAAGGACTTCCCTGGTAGTCCAGGAGTTAGGAATCCAAGTTTCCAATGCAGGGGGCAAGGGTTCAATCCCTGGTCAGGGAACTAAGATCCTACAAGCCACGTGGTACAGTCAATAAATAAAAATTTTAAAAATGAGGCTGTAATCTTTAGTCCCATCCTTTGACCTCTAGGAAGAGGATGGAGGCTGGAGGTTGAAGAACTAATGGGATCGATCTCATCAACCATTCTGATGTCTTCCATAAAACCCCAAAAGGATGGCATTCAGAGAGCTTCCAAGTTGGGGAGTAGCCGCAGGGAGAGAGAGTATGAGCTCAGACAGGGTGAGGAATCTCTGCCCCCTCCCCACACCTTGCCTCATGCAGCAATTCCCTCTGTCCCTTCTGGGAGTAAAATGTTTTGAGTTCTACAGGAAACTGATCAAACCCAAGGAGGGGCACGCTGGAACCTCTGGTCTACAGTCAGTGGGTCAGAAACACAGGTGACAGCCTGGACTTGGGGCTGGCACTGGAAGCGGGGGCGAGGGGACAGTCTGGGGGGACTGAGCCCCTAACCTGTGGGATGTGATGCTACTTCCAGGGAGGGAGTGTCAGAGCTGAGTTAAATCACGGATTTCCCTGAAGGTCCAGTGGGTAAGATTTCACCTTTCAATGCAGGGGGGCCAGGGGTGGGGTGCAGTGCGGGGAGGGTTCAATCCCTAGTCCGGAAGCTAAGATCCTACATGCCTCCCCATCAAAACAAAAAAACAAAAAAACATAAAACAGAAGCAATGTTGTAACAAACTCAATAAAGACTTAGAAAAGAAAAAAAGAACTGAGTTAAACTGGAGGACACCTGGTAAGAGTCTACTAAGAACTGGAGAACTGCTTGTTGATATGGGGGGAAAAAAAAAACAAATACACCTGGAGAAGCCCTTGGAGCTTCCTAGGTGCAGCTAGTGGTAAAGAACCCGCCTGCCAACGCAGGAGACATAGGAGACGCGAGTTCGATCCCTGGGTCAGGAAGATCCTCTGGAGAAGGACATGGCAACCCACTCCAGTATTTGTGCCTGGAGAATTCCATGGACAGAGGAGCCTGGCATGCTTCAGTCCATAGGGTCACAAACAGTCGGATACTGAAGCAACTTAGCAGCAGCAGAAGGTGACAACCCCAGGCTACCATCCTGACCCTCGTCAGCTCCCAGCTTGTTTTCCACCTGAAGACACAAGGTCACGCCCTGACTGCTGCAGGGTCTACAGGCTTTATAGAAAGGGCCCTGCTGCAGCCAGGGTAGGTGGGGAAAGGTGCGCACACACAGTTATGGATGCTCTCCCACCAGAGAAAGAGCACAGCAGCAGCCCTTAGGGCACGGTTAGGCACCAGCCCCGGGCTGATGGGGCACCTCCTGGGTGCCAGACCCCATGCTGGGTGGGGGGAAGGGTGATGGACAAAGCAGGTCGGCATCCCTGCTCTGGCAGAACTGATGCTGAGGCGGAGAGACAGACTGTCAAGAAAATACGAGGACTTCCCTGGTGGTCCAGGGGTTAAGAGTCTGCTTGCCAATGCAGGGAACACGGGTTCAATCCCTGGTCCAGGAAGATTTCACATGCCATGGGACAACTAAGCCTGGGTGCCGCAGCTACTGAAGCCTGCGCACTCCAGAGCCTGTGCTCAGCAACGAGAGAAAGCCTGCACACAGCACAGCCAAAACTTAACAATAAAACAAATCAATAAACAAATCTTTTAAAACAACAACAAAAGAAACCGGGCGAACAGGATGCTGCCTCACAACATACGCTGCACAATAACTAAGGCAGCAGTGACTGGGGTGGGGCCTGGGGGTGAGGCTCACCCTGAGGAGGAGGGGGAGGAGGCAGGGTGTTCCAGGCAGGGCTTGCAATGAGGGGGAAGGTCCAGAGGCGGAAACAATTGAGCTGGTCTGGAGGAAGAGGAGCAAGACTGTGGCACCAGGAGGAAGTGAGGTTTCAGAGGCCAGCCTGGTCCCAAGGGGGTCACGAAGCCTCAAGAAGGAGGCCAAGAGCCAAGCCCTGACATCTCTCTGGCTCCGGTGAGCGGCGGCCAAGGTCAGAGCTGGGACAGAAGGCTCTGGAGGCCCTGATTGGGCACATTCCACACAAGACCAGTCCCCAGCGCTCAGGGTTTACGAGGTTCAGGGGCAGTTCGCACGGAGGAGCAGGGTTCACCCACAACCCACTGAACTTCCTGGTGGCTACGGTCTGAGGTAATTTTTAAACTAAGCCCATTAAAATAATGGCTCACTGAGACCGGTGTGGACGAGGAGAAGTAGGGCACCTCTGTGCGCTGCAAGAGAATTAGTTTTTCGTTTTCTTATCCTTGGCCAGGCCACGTGGCATGTGGAATCTCAGTTTCCGGACTAGGGACCAAACTCGTGCCCCCTGCAGTGGAAGCAAGGAGTCTTCACTTGATCTTAGCCAAAAGGCCCAGAAGCAATGGAAACGTGGAGTCTTAACCACTGGACCACCAGGGGAGTCCCAAGAGTCAAAGGCTTGGAACCTTACAGTACCAGGAACTTCAGACCCCAGAAGCGGCGATGGCCACACCAGTCCCATGGGGTGCCAGGGCCCCGAGGCAGTCACCACTATCACCCCCATTTTACAGATAAGAAGGCTGAGGCACAGAGAGGGAAGCCGCTTGCCTGAAGGGCCCAGACAAGAAGGGGTGGCAGCCTGGCTCTGGAGTCCTGTGTCTGAGAACTAGCTGAACAAAACTTTCATCTCGGGGAGCCACGCAGCCCTGTGTGGCCCCCCAGGAATCTCTAAAAGCCACAACCATGTCCCTCACTGCACTCAGCCTCCTCCCTAGTGGTAGGGTGTCTCCCCCAGTCCAGGGACCTAGGCTCCCCACCTCGAGGTCACTCTAGACTCTGCCCTTGCCCCCACAGCAACACCCTGGCCCGGGCCCCAACACCTCTCCCTGGCAGCAGGCTTGCCGCCCCCCTCGGCCTCCCCACCTGCCCTCCTGCCTCTGCCTGGCCCTCCTCTGCAAGTCAGGCAGTGGGCTGAGCCAGTCTCTCCACACCCTGAACACCACTCAAGTTCCCAGTGTCTGGATCTCTCATCACACCTGCCTCCCGGCCCCTCACAGCTTCACAACACAGCTGCTGCCCTGCCTGGAAGGTTCTCCCCAAGCCCTGGCTCAAAGCAGATCCAGCGCCTGATATTGTTGCTGTTGTTTAGACACTCAGTTGTGTCCGACTCTTTGTGGCCCCCATGGACTACAGCCCACCAGTCTCCTCTTGTCCATAGGATTTCTCAGGCAAGAATACTGGAGTGGGTTGCCATCTCCTTCTCTAGGGGATCTTCCCAACCCAGGGATGGAACTCATTGTCTCCTGCGTTGACAAATGGATTCTTTACCACTGAGCCACCAAGGAAGCCCAATGCCTGATATACCCTCCCACAGTCCCCTGCGCTCTCCCCTCTCCGCCTGGCCACAGCAACCCCATGTCTGTCGTACCCAACAGGCTGAGCTCAGGGTCAGCCAGGCCCCTCAGAGCGCTCACACTGCCTCCCTGGCATCTGGCCGAGGCCTAGCTCACATCTGCATTAAGAGACTTTCAATGCCACGGTCAGATGGGGGTGGGGGTGGAGTATGCAAGCTGGGACACAGAAAGGAGCATGCCCAGGTGGGACACCCCGGATCTCTCTCCCCGAGCCCAGCAGGATGCACAGGTGGCTCAGCGTCTTCATCTCCATGGCTCCCACCGACCCCTTCCTGGGACCCCTGCCCCAGAGCTGGTGGTCCCTGTGGTCTCTTCTCTACCTGTGGCCTCAGGATCTGGTCAAACCAGCCCTAAGAATGAGCTCGCGACTGGGCTTTCAAGACAGCCTCCCTGTGTGTCCTCAGGCAAGGGGTCTCAGCCCCCTCCTCTGTGAAGTGAGGCGACAGGAATGGCGATTTCGGCATGACCCCGGGTCAGGCTGTGGGCAGATGTGTGCTCTCCCGGGACTGTCATTTGTCACATGCATCTCTTTCCTCCCCGCCTCTAGAAGGAATTTTCAGTTCCTCCAGCCAGCCACAGTGGGCATCGCTGCCTCAGGGTCTGCACAAGCAACCCCTCTCTGCTGTGAAGCACAGTTGCCATTCCCCAACACACCCCCAAGCACCTGTCAGCCTGAGCTCACACATCACCTCCTGTCAGAGAAGGCCAGCTAGACTCCCTTCACCACCACCACACACTTCCATCCGGGGAGGGCCATGCCTATGTGTCTCCCTCTTGGTCCCCACCCAAGGGTCCCCCCACACTGACCGCCAGCACTAACAGGAGCATCAAGAGGGAAGGTGACAGGACTTTCCTGGTGGCTCAGTGGTGAAGAACTCGCCTGCCAATGCAGGGGACACGGGTTCAATCCCTGGTTCAGGAAGATCTCACATGCTGCAGGGCAGCTAAGCCCGTGTACCCACAACTATCAAGCCTGTGCTCCAGAAACTGCAAGTCACAACTGCTGAAGCCTGAGGGAGGCAACTACTGAAGCCCGCATACCCTAGAGCTCGTGCTACACAACAGAGGCCACAATGAGAAGCCGGGGCACCACAACTAGAGAGCAGCCCCTGCTTGCTGCAACTAGAGAAACACCCTCGCAGCAGTGAAGACTCAGCACAGCCAAAACTTAATAATTTAATTACATTAAAAAACAGAGGAAAGGCGACAGGTGGTGGCAGCAGCCCTGGTCCTACTCACCACTGTGCCCCAGCCTGGGACCAGCTTGTGGCAGGCAGCCCAGTGCTCCCTGGACCGCTGTTGGCTGACAAGTCACTGGGGAGGTGGTGGGAGAGCCCTCCTGCCATGACAAAGCCTGTGACCTTCCACTGCAGAAGCCAGCCAACTTGTTCTCCCAGCAAGCTATGCTGAAGCCATTGGGTTGGCACCACATGGCAAGGGCCTGCAGTGTGCCTGGCACTGTTCTACGGGCTGTATGTGTATTGAATAGCACGGTCTTCACAGCAACTGACAAAGGCAGTACTATTATTATCTTCACTGTCCAGACAGGAAGCACAGCTGTGAGTGGCACTCCCTCCCCAGGGCCAGCCAGCCAGTAAGCTATAGCGCCAGGGTGTGAACCTGGGCAGTATTAGCTCTCAGCCCCCAAAAACCAGGGCAGAGGTTTTCCCAGAGTAGGCAGAGGCCAAAAGCATCAGCATGACCTGGAAACTCATTGAAAATGCAGATTCTCACCACCCTCATCCACCAACCGAGTGAATGTACAACAGAAACCCAATGTGCCAAGCCCTACGTGACTCGGATCCCACTGACATCTCACAATCCAGCCACTGGCCTTCCTGGCACAGCTGACTGGACACTTGAACCCAGAGGAGGCAGCCAATTGGCTTGCCACTGGACCAATCTGTTGCCGTCTCTCACTAGTGTCACACCCTCCTGCAGGTGGATTGGATGAATGAAGATGAGAGGGCGGGACTAGGGTCAGCTGAGTTGTGGAGCCTGAGGTCTGAACCTGCCTGGGTGCCCATCCCAGGTCTGGCGCCCACCAGAAAGGCAGGTGGTTAAACCTCAGGTTCCCCCTCTGGAAAATGGAGATATATTAGCTGCCTCCCCAGAGTGGGGGTGTTTAACACAGCCTGTGGTGAAGCTGGCACCCCAAGTACTGAACCAGCTGTGGCTGACATTCCAGGTCAGTAGGGAAGACTCCGGGGGGCTCAGGAGAGAAGAGAGGTCCCACCTCCAATGGCCCTTTTCACCCATTCCACCCTCTGACATGAGATGCTTTTATAAGGAAGCTAGGTGAGTTTCATGCTAGGAGACATGCCCATGTCATATCAGACTTGTGTAGGAAGAACAGAGGTAGGGGATAGAAAAAGTCTACATGTGGGCCATTCTATATGCAACAGTTAGGCCAGGTATCTCCCTAAAGTCAGTGCTATAATTCAAAAAGAAGTAGTGGGAAAACAAGATTAAAAACAAGAAGTGGTAAGAATGCGGCTCTCATGAAGAGTAGACAGGACAATGAAAGGCAGCGTGGCACTGATCCCAGCAGTTGCAGAAGCAGCCAGGGAAGACCTCTGGAGCACAGCTGACAACCTGAGTATGGACTGGGGTAAGGGAAATGTAGAAATGACGACTTTTCTTGGGTGTGGTTCTGTGAGTGCAAGAGGGTGTCCTTATTGCAAAGGGAGTGCGCCAAAGCCTTTCAGGCTGATGTGTCACACTGTCTGCTAT
Organism: Oryx dammah; assembly: GCF_014754425.2. Classification (NCBI taxonomy): domain Eukaryota; kingdom Metazoa; phylum Chordata; class Mammalia; order Artiodactyla; family Bovidae; genus Oryx; species Oryx dammah. Next base: position 94,203,756 of record NW_024070189.1, read on the forward strand.
TGATTTTGAAAGTGTCCAGCAAGAATGTATTGTCTAGAGCAAAAAATGTGGTACCTGGCAGCCTAGTCACAGTTGATGCTTGGGCTGGGTGGAGGTGTTCCATGAACCGTGCTTCAACTTCCCTGCACACTGGGAAAAAGGGAGTGCAGACCCAAATGGCCTCCCAGGACACCTCGGAAGCCCCCTGGCTCTCACAAGGCACAGCCACCACACTTGTTTCCTGTTTGGGCTGCCAGCCGCCCCACCGTACCTGTTTTTGAGAAGATGAGCTGCAGGATGAGAGGCCGCCGAGTGACGATTCCTGAACCTCGGGGAAGGAAGTCCCTGTGGGAGGGGAAATGGACAGAAATTACTCATGAGGCCGGCTAGCAGGGGGCAGGAAGTGTGACCACACATGGTGGAGCAATCCCCTCTTGCAATCTGCGTGACTTCAGCAAAGACATCAACCCTAGCAGGGAACCAGGGAATGCTCTGGCCTTGGAGGGTCCTGAGGCCACGGAGGGCCAGGGGAGGGACTGGATCAAAGGCTGGTGACAAAGGGAACCCTTTCCCTTCGGCTGGCCATGTGCCAGCCCCAGCACGCTCAGAGGCCCCTTGTTCTGACAAATGTTTGGACCATCTCCCCCAGACTCAAAAGAGATCAGTACATTTTTTTTTTTTGCAGTTTTTTTTTCCTTTATTTATAATTGAAGGATAATTACAATATTGTGTTGGTTTCTGCCATATATCAACATTTCTGACCTACATGTTTTAAAGTAATATAATGTCATACATATGATATAAAAACTAAAATAAAAGGAAAGTTATTTAATGACAAAATACAACGTGTTTCGGGACTTCCCTGGTGTTCCAGGGGTTAAGATCTTGCCTTCCAACACAGGAGGTGCGAGTGTGATCCTGTTCGGCCAGCTAAGATCCCCACCTGCCTCACAGCCAAAAAACCAAAACATAAAACAGAATATTGCCTTTGCTGTACACCTGAAACATGACATTGTAAATCAACTATACTCCAACAAAAAAAATTTTAAACACCAGAATGTTTTTAACAAAAAAAAAAAAAAAAAAAAGACTTAAAAAAAATTACGATGTGTTTCATGTCCCCAAAAGACAAACTGAAAGAGGTGGGAAGTGGATCACTGGTTGTCATGGGGATGAGAAACAGAGTGGCGAGCTTTCTGGGGGATGAAAATGTTCTAAAACTGGACTGTGGTACTGTTTACTAATACTTACTATAAGTTTCTTAAAAAATCACTGCATTTAAAATGGGTGAATCTCCTATCATGGAAATGATCCCTCAATAAGGTAATTTATTTTTTTAAAAATATGCTATAGATTTTACTATGGAAAAATTCAGGCAATACCTGCACTGACTTACACCTGGTTTCACATAGGGTGGGAAGACTGGAGACCATCCTGAATCATTGAGAAAGGCAACTGAGACTTCCCTGGTGGCCCAGTGGCTAAGACTCCGTGCTCCAGTGCAAGGGGCCTGGGTTTGATCCCTGGTCAGGGAACTAGATCCCACATGTTGCAAGCGAGAGAGTGCACACCACAACTAAAGAACCTGTGTGTTACAACTAAGACCCGGCATGGCCAAGTAAATATATATATGTATTTTTTAAATAAAGGCAATGGAAAGAGCAGGAGATCCAGGTGGGCAAAGGAGTAGAAGCAACCTTCTCAGAGGTCACTAAGGGCATGCAAAGGATTCTGTTTCATGTAAAACGGAGGGGATGACAGAGGATGAGATGGCTGGATGGCATCACTGACTCGATGGACGTGAGTTTGCATGAACTTCGGGAGTTGGTGATGGACAGGGAGGCCTGGCGTGTTGCGACTCATGGGGTCACAAAGAGTCGGACACAACTGAGCGACTGAACTGATACATTTGGATTATCTGAAATTTGTGCAGAACTCTAGGTAAACAATCCTTGGTGCCACCCGGCTCACCAGTACTATGACAGATGGTGTCTCAGAAGCACCCCAGCACCTCTGTCCGGACAGAGCCCCAGAGGAGGGCGTTGGTTCTCAGCACAGGCTCAGAACCTGTTCACCCAGTGGGTGGAGGAAGGGAAGAAGTGTACCCTTGTCACACGCCATGCACTGTGAGGTTTGAGCCCCATCGGACGGTGGGTAGGGTCACCACACTCAGGCAGGGCCCCCTCTGGCTGGACACAGGGATCTGGCAGTGACCGACCACATGGTGTGGAGGCCTTCGAGATAAGGGACCCTGCATAGGCAGGTTGGCTCTGGAGGTCCTATGGGGGTACTACTGGCAAGCAGCAGAGTAGGGTGCTGGAGCAGGATGAATGGACAGGCCCAGAGAGGGGTGCATGAGGTGATGCTGGAGGTCACAACAAGAGGTCACCATTCTTAGAGCAAAGCTACCTGATGGAGTTTAGGGACAGTCAGGGTTTTTGGGGGTTTTTTTTTTGGCCACAGCACACAGCATGCAGGATCTTAGTTCCCCAACTAGGAACTGAACCCTGCAACCCCTGCAGTGGGAGCTCAGATTCTTAACCACTGGACTGCAGGGGAATTCCCTACCTCATTTGCTTTTAAAGGTATGTGACTTTAAAAGAACCCTCTGGCCACTTTTATAAAGAATTGAGGCTTTTGAACTGTGGTGCTGGTGAAGACTCTTGAGGGTCCCTTGGACTGCAAGGGGGGCAAACCAGTCAACCCTGAATAATCATTGGAAGGACTGATGCTGAAACTGAAGCTCCAGTACTTTGGCCACCTGATGTGAAAAGCTGACTCACTGGAAAAGACCCTGCTGCTGCTGCTAAGTCACTTGTCAGTCATGTTCGACTCTGTGTGACCCCATAGATGGCAGCCCACCAGGCTCCCCTGTCCCTGGGATTCTCCAGGCAAGAACACTGGAGTGGGTTGCCATTTTCTTCTCCAATGCATGAAAGTGAAAAGTGAAAGTGAGATTGCTCAGTTGAGCCCGATTCTTTTTTTTTTTTTTTTGAGCCCGATTCTTAGCGACCCCATGGACTGCAGCGCACCAGGCTCCTTTGTCGATGGGATTTTCCAGGCAAGAGTGCTGGAGTGGGGTGCCATTGCCTTCTCCTGATGCTGGGAAAGATTAAAGGCAAAAGTAGAAGGGCGCAGCAGAAGGTGAAATGGTTGGATGGTATCACTGACTCAATGGACGTGAATTTGAGCAAACCCCAGGAGATAGTGGAAGACAGAGGAGCCTGGTGTGCTGCAGTCCATGAGGTCACAAAGAATTGGATGTGACTTGGTGAGTGAACAACTGACTGCTTCAAGGGGGAGGGTGGGAGTGGAGAGGCAGGCAGGAGGTGACTGCCTTGGTCAAGGTGAGTGATGATAAGGACTGGTTTGGGAGACAGCAGAGACCCAGAAGGCATTCAACAGACACTGGACAGAATCCAGAGGAGCTGAGGAGCCAGCTAGCCATGACCAGGGGGACAGGCTGGACGGAGAAGAACCATGGAGGAAGAGGAGAACATCCCAAGGACACACACGAGTCCCTAGAGGAGGAAGCCCGCAGCCCCTGGGAGCACATTCAAAGCCCTCCACACCTTGCACACTAGCCATGGAGCCACGCTCCAGAGGACAAAGACTCTGTGGGCCACCTCGGCCCTGCTCGGGGCACGTCACGCCCGCTTCATGCAGTGTAACCGTCTGAATGTGACTCCCATCCTCCCATTTGGCAGATAAGGAGAATGAGGATCAGTGAGGATTTTGCAACCTGGCCAAGGTCACCAGCTTGTTCACTCAAGTATTACTCACACCAATGGAGCAATGGAGGTGCTGGGGACAAAGAAGACACACCATGGGGGTAAGAGGGCAGTGAGCGAACGAGACAGGAGCAGCGTGGGAATGGAGTCCCCAGGGTCCCACGGGTGGGCTCCCCCACGCTGCTGTGTGCAGCTGAGCCGGCTCCTGTTCTAGCTGACTGGTGTGCCACTGCACGGATGGACTGGTCTGCTCACCCACCAACTGACTGACGCAGATTTGTTGTTCTTGTCGTCACAGTCACTCAGTTGTGTCCAACTCTTTGCGACCCTGTGGACTGTAGCCTGTCAGGCTGCTCTGTCCATGCAGTTCTCCATACAAGAATACTGGACTGGAATGCCATTTCCTTCTCCGGGGGATCTGGGATCGGACCCACGTCTCCTGCTTGGCAGGCGGATTCTTTACCACTGAGCCACCCGGGAAGCCCCTGCAGGAGCGGACCACAGTCTGATCATCCACTCACTAGCTGATGTGGCTTTTGGGGGTCTTCTTCCAGCTCGGGGCCATTACAAATAAAGCCACTCTGAACGTTCTCACCTGTGCCTTTTGTTGATGAATGCCTCATTTCTCTTGCTGAGTCACAGGGCAGACGTGACCTTGAACAGGCAAAACAAGCCTCCGCTGATAGAAATCAGAGCGGTTGGTTCCCCCTCTCCCCTGGTAGGGGGGGTGGGGTGGGGAACTGACTAGAAGGGGCAGGAGGAGACTTTCGGAGATGATGATAACACCCTCTATCTTGATCTGACCAATGCATGCATTTATTTCAAAAATGAAAACAATGAAGGTGTACATCTACAATTAGGATAATGCCACATCTGAGTTCAGTCCCAGGAAGGTCATGAGTACAAGGAGGTCCAGGAAGATGCGCTCACGAAGATTCAGACACTCAAGCACACAGAAAACACTCCATTAAAATCTGCCCACGGACACATTATTATCTTTTTCGTTTCCCAGAGGGGACTAGCTCAGATCTAAAGAATTTTAAAGGGCTTCCCTGGTGGCTCAGTGGTAAAGAATCTGCCTGCAATGCAGGACACATGGCTTTCAATCCCTGAGTCGGGAAGATCCCCTGGAGGAGGAAATGCAACCCACTCCAGTATTCTTGCCTGGGAAATCCATGGACAGAGGAAATCCCATGGTCCATGGGGCCTCGTAGTCGGACTCAATTTAGTGAATAAACAATAGCCAGAAAGAACTTTAAAGCCCATGGAGGAGGATAATTAAATGATGACCCATTCATGTCACTTTGCAGTCACACACACATCCACAAATACATACTCCAAGAACAACAACAAAAAAGAGCTTTTTATCTCCTGACACGGAACTTCCTTCTGGGTGTATCAAGTAAGGAAAACAAAAGGTGCGGAAGAGAGTCTGTGTTTTCTAAGTAAATAAAAAGCCTCAAACCAGAGCCCAGGTTGGCCAAGGGCCTATTGGGAGGGAGAGTCACGGCAGGTTCCGAAACATCTTTGAATTCTACCTCGTCCACATGGACTACTGACTCCAAAAAATACTTTAAGAGTAGCTCACATTTGTCAAGGGCTCCCTGTATGCCAGGCAAGAAGCTGAGGGCTTTTCGGGCTATTTAACCACGACAATACCCGACGAGGTGGGTCTGTGAGCTCATTTTATGGAAGTCACTAGGCCCAGAGGCTGGGCACCGTGAGCACAATGATGACACCACAGACGATGGACAATGAGAGCCTCAGAGGAACATGAGGGCCAGTGTGATGGGTGCTCCAGGCCCTCGCCGGGGAAAGGCGGCTTTCTGGGGCTGGGACTTGGCAGCAAGTGGGAGGGACGAGTAGAGGCCAGAGGAGGCAGAGCCTGAGAAGGAGAAGGCTGAGGGACGAGGCTGGGTGGGCACAGGGGCCTCACACACCAGGCTGGGAGTTCCAGGAGCCCTGGGATCCATCTGATTGTGTATCTAGAAGCCTCAGACTGCACCAGGCACCCTCGGTCTCAACAGTCCCTGAAAAGCAGTCCCCAGAGAGGATGGATACATGTGTATGTATGGCTGAGTCCCCTCGCTATTCACTTGAAACCATCACAGCATATTCATTGGTCAGGTCTACCCCAATTCAAAATAAAAACTTCAAAAAAGGGACTTCCCTGTGGTCCAATGGCTAAGACTCTGTGCTCACATTGCAGGGGGCCTGGGTCTGATCCCTTGTCAGGGAACTAGATCCCACATGCCATGCAACTGAAGAGCTGCAACTAAGACCTGGCACAGCCAAAAAAAAAAAAAAGCACCCCCCCCCAAAATCTCTGAGGGGCTCAGTGAGAGGGCTAAGGTCCCGCTGTGCCCTAAGGCCTGCCCACAGGGTTTCCTGGCACCCAGCAGCAGCGGCATTCCTGGGGCCCTCCTGGTCGGGGGAGTGGAAGGAAGCCACACACACCCCCACCCTCTGGGCCCCCCTGCCGCAACACTGACTGTCCACTTCTCAAGAGGGACTTTCAAGTCTCAATCTTCGGCTTCCTCCTCCCAGACCCCACCCACATTCCACTGGGCACACCAAGTCCCTCCCCTGATTCAAAGTATGAGTTCATGCCCCTCCTCTCTCTTCCCTGTTGCTGCAAGGGCCACAGTGCCCCAGGCTGCCCTTCGTACTGTGTGACCTTGGGCGGGCTTCCCAGCCTCTCTGATTTGGGTTTTCTAGTTAGTAATGGGGAAAGAACCTCCTGCCAATCCAGGAGACGTAAGAGATGCAGCTTCCTTCACTGGGTCAGGAAGATTCCCTGGAGAAGGAAATGACAACCTGCTCCAGTATTCTTCCCTGGAAAACCCCATGGATAGAGGAGCCTCGTGGACTAGAGTCCATGGGGTCGCAAAAGAGTTGGACATGACTCGGTGGCTGGGCATGCATGCACAATGGGAAAATTCCACTTATCTCAGAGGGCAGCTGGGTACCAGACAAACAGGCTCCTCCTCCGCCCATGACTCGCTCCCTGCAGCTCTGGCTCAAACGATACCTCCCTGGGGAGATTTCTCCCATTCTTGTTCACAGGTCCAAGCCCCCCCAACCGTCTTCCAAAGCACAAACACTCTACATGCCACTTATCTGCTTCCTGTCTGCCTCCCAATGTCAGCTCCCCAAAACAGGATCTGGAGTTTATTCTGGTACACAGAAGGTGCTCAATAAGTGTTGTTTAGTCACTCAGCCATGTCCTACTCTTTGGCGACCCCATGGACAGTAGCCCCCCAGGCTCCTCTGTCCATGGGATCCTCCATAGAATACTGGAGTGGGTTGCCATTTCCTTCTCCAGGGGAATCCTCCTGCTTTAGGGATCAAACCTGCATCACCTACAGTGCAGGTGGATTCTTTCCCACTGAGCCACCGGGGAAGCCCTCCAACAAATGTTAACTCTGATAGTTTCAGCACCATCCCTGTCCTCTAATCCACTGGGCCAGCCCTGGCCCCAGGCGTCTGACCCCTACTCCTCCCAGGTCATAGGTGGTTATCCTCCTCAAACAGAGGCCTGGGCCTCCAAGCCTTCCTCCTGCAGAGGTCACATGACTGATCCCAGGTTTGAGAGGGTCTCTCACCTGTCCATCCTCCCAGGACAGCCCCCTTTCAGCTGAGCGCCTCTTCTCTCAGCCATTGTTAGACTCTCCCCTGTGCTTCTGGCCTCCAAGCCTTTGCAAAGGCTGTTCCCTCTGCCAGGAAAACCCTTCCGCTCAGGCTCTGCAGGTGCAGCAGATTGCACCTCTCTCTCCCAAATGCACACCCTCCGCTTCCCACTCCCACCAACAGGGCCTCCAGCAAAGGGCCAGGACTGTGTCGGGACAAGACTTCACCTAGACTGGTCACCACTGGATCCACAGCACCTAGATCAGTGCCTGTCACACAGCTGTTGTCGTTTAGTCACTCAGGGGTGTCTGACTCTTCCAGATGCCATGGACTGTAGCCCCGCCGGGCTCCTCGGTCCATGGGATTCTCCAGGCAAGAACACTGGAGTGGGTTGCCATTTCCTTCTCCAGGGGATCTTCCCGATGCAGCAATCAAACCAGCATCTCCTGTTTGACAGATGGATTCTTTACCACGGAGCCACTTGGGAAGCCCTGTTATAAAGCAGGTGCTCATGCGACGCTGAATGGACTCTGGAGCCAACGCCCAGATCCGCTCCCACCCTGGGCAAGACTCTGTCCTCCCTGGGCACTGGTCCTGCTGTCTCTGGGATGGAAGGACACCACCCTTCGCCAGGATGCATGACCTAGAGCGAGTCACGACACCCTCTTGGAGCCTCGGTCTCTGGGCTCTGAGACGGGCCGCCTCTCCCTAGAAGGTGCCGCGGGCTCTTGGAAAGGCAGTGGGGGCTGAGAGGGAAAGGCACAGCAGCAGGAGGAGCCGTGGGCCACTCAGAAGCCCGGCTGTGTGTTCACTTCTGAAGGGAACGCAAGGCCTCTCCTGCAGCACTTTGACTTCCACCCCTCTCCCCACCCCCAGAAGGGTGGAGACACGGAACAAAGGAAACCAAGAGGACCCCCAGAGAGGGCAAACACAGAAGCTAGCAGCGGATGAACCAGCCCAATCCAGAGCCTGTGAGGGCCCAGGCAAGGGCCCAGACTGGGATCATCCCTCCCTCATAATCAAATCCTCCCCAGGCTGGATTTCCCTGCTGGTTCAGGTGTTAAGACTCCACCCTTCCACTGCAGGGGACGTGGGTCTGATCCCTGGTCTGAGAAGTTCTGCATGCTGCAAGGTATACCAAAAAAAAAAAATCCTCATGGGGTCACCCTAAGCCTCAGTGTGGCTGGGAGACATCAGCCCAATGCCAGACACAGGAAGAGCTCCTGGCTTGGAGCCCCACGTGCCAGAGTAATACCAACTCCCTCTCTCAGGCTCTCATACAGGGAATCCTGGGCTGCCCACCCAGCCCAGCTCTAATCCATTCTGAGCAACATCTCAGTAAACCCTCTGGGATTCCCTGGTGCCTCATACAGAAAAGAATTTGCCTGCAATGGTTTGATTCCTGGGTCGGGAAGATTCCCTGGAGGAGGAAATGGCAACCCACTCCCGTATTCTTGCCTGGGAAATCCCATGGACAGAAGGGCCTGGAGGGCTACAGTCCATAGGGTACAAAGAGTCAGACACAACCGAGCGACTAAACAACAACAAACCTGAACGATGTCAGGGCCGATACTCCCATTTTACAGGTAGGTAGACTAAGGCTCTGTTTCAGGACCTGCCCAGGTCACTCAGAAAGGAAGCAGCAGAATCAGGAGGGGAACCTGGGTGGGACACCAATGAAGCAGAGCCCCTAGTTGCCCCCCTCACCCACCCAGGGGGCCTCTTTGCGGTATTACTAGAACAGAAACAGAGGTCATCACGACTCCAAGGCTATATAGTCTCCAAGGCTATAGCATCCAGTCTGTGCACACCCCACCGGTCCCAGCCCTGCTCCCTGACTCGCCCATGTCCCCTCCTGATACCAGCCAACAGTAACCATCGGTCACCTGCCTGCCCTCAGTGTCCCAAGGCAGGTGCCACTGTGTGTTCTGGTCAACCCAAGGGGCAGGCAGTGTGGTTACACCCCTGACTCAGACCACAGGACCCCTCTTGTCTCCCACCCTGCCCAGAGGCAAGTCCTGTTGGCTCCATCTCCGAATGGAGCCTGAATGGGCCCTTTCCCTCCATATCCAAGGCCTTCTGCCTGGCCCACCAGTGGCTGCCCCTCACCTGCCCACCCTCAACCTTACACTCTGTTCTTCCCAGAGCAGCCATAGGCCACCTGTGGACACCAAGTTAGGCATGACCCCCCCCTCTGTTCAGAGCCCTCCCAGGACTCCTACCTCACTCAGGTTATAAGTCCAGGTCCTGGGGACTTCCCTAATGGTCCAGTAGTTAAGACTCCGTGCTTCCACTGCAAGGAACATGGGTTTGATCCCTGGTTGGGGAATGAGGACCCCGCATGCCACAGACCATGGCCAAGGGGGAAAAAAAGTCCAAGTCCTTCTTACAGCCCATGGGACTTTCCTGGCATCATCTTCCCAGTCACCTTGCTGCCCTCACCTCCTCCTATCATCCCCTTGCTCAGCTGGTTCCTGCCACACTGGCCTCCTCCATGTTCACCAAGCCCACCAGGCACAGTGTACCTCAGGGCCTTTGCACTGGCCGCTCCATGGGCCTGGAGTCCTCTCCCTGCAGCCTTCACACGGTCAGCTGGCAACTCCTGGCCTCTCTCCTCCCTGCTCCACCACCGATATGCAGCAGCTCCCCCTCCATCACCCACCACCCTGCTCAATTCTTATTTCTACTCATAACTGCCTCCTTCCAGCCTGTTGATTTGCTCACATGGTTGTGGTCTGTCCCTTCCCAGCCACTGCCCTTCAGAAGAGTGGCAGCTTCATGGGGCAAAGGTCCTCCATCTGGCACATTCCCTAGTCTCTCCCCAGCTCCCAGGCATAGAGCCCAGCATGAGGCAGGGGACCGGTGCTTACAGCATGAAGGTCCAAACCTGCCATCGTACAGGTAAGGAGGCTGAGTCCAGACGGCAATGGGACCATGGGACAGGTCGTGGACACCTTCACTGGCTTTCACAATCCCACTCCCAGGTGCCACCCTTCACAATATTCCCAGCAGGCTCCTCCCTGTTCAGGAATCCTGCAGGTTCCGGGGCCAGCCCCGCCCCTGGCACTCAGCCATCTGGTCACCTGCTCTGTGCCCACATGGCCAGGCCAGGGGCAAAGGCAGGAAGCAGCCCACGGGACCGATGGCCCGGGCACTGGGCCTCTCAGCCCCCGGTTAGCATCCAGATGGGGCCACTTCCACTCCAGACAACCTGTGCAGGTCAGGTCATACCTGTGTACCTCAGTTTCTTCATCTGTCAAGTGAAGTAAGGTAGATTGAAAGGTCTGCAAGAGTTCTTACTAGGAAATCAGTCCTGAATATTCACTGGAAGGACTGATGCTGAAGCCGAAGATCCAAAACTTTGGCCACCTGATTTGAAGAGCCTACTCATTGGAAAAGACCCTGATGCTGGGAAAGACTGAAGGCAGGAGGCGAAGGGGGCGCCAGAAGACAAGATAGCTGGGTGGCATCACCAACTCAATGGACATGAGTTTGAGCAAACTCCGGGAGATAGGGAAGGACAGGGAGGCCTGGCGATCTCTCAAAGAGTTGGGCACAACTTAGCGACTGAACATCAACAACAAAGAAAAACTGAACACAGTATGAGTCAGATCACATCCCACCTTTGCTCAAAGCACACCCCCTGGGCCCTGCAGTAGCCTCCAAGCCCTGAGCAATCATCCCATCCTTCTCTGCCCTCACCCCCACCTTCACCTCGCTCACTCTTTCTGGCCACACTGGTGGTAAAGTAGAGCAAGCAGGCCAAAGCAATTCCTGCCTCAGGACCTTTGCACATGCTCATTCTCCACCTGGAATGACTTCCAACTCCCCCTCCCCAGTTTTTCCACAATCCTGGCTTCCTCTGGTCACTCAGGACTCAACTCAGATGTCACCTCCCTGAGAGGCCTGACTGTCCTCTTCTGACGGCCCCTGTCCTGGCCCTCGAGTTTTCCTGAGTGGGTTTGCAAGAACGGCTACTCCCCGCGGCAGTGCTTTCTGGAGTGAGCCCATCAACCACCTCGAGGCCCATCAGCAGGGAATTGGCTAAATCAGCCTTGGAACTGTCCCAGGGAGCAATCCAGGCCACATCACTAAAAGCAAAGTGCGATGGGCAGAACAGTTTGTGTGCTCCAATTTTTTCCTTCTGCCTGTGTAGGGACAGTAAGCATGAAGGTGACACCCTGAGGTCTTAATGGAGGTCGCTGTTAGAGTGAGAATGGAAGACCATCAATTTTATAATCTCCGATTTTATAATCGCCATTTGGATTTTGGTGTTTTGTAACTTTTTCTTTTTGGCTGTGCTATGAGGCATACAGGATCTTAGTTCCCTAACCGAGGCTCGAACCCGTGCCACCTGCATTGGGAGCATGGAGTCTTAACCACTGAATCACCAGGAAACCCCATTTTATAATTTTTTGAATTGTGCTAGTGCTGGAGAAGACTCTTGAGAGTCCCTTGAACTGCAAGGAGATCCAACCAGTCCATCCTAAAGGAAATCAGTCCTGAATATTCATTGGAAGGACTGATGCTGAAACTCCAATACTTCGGCCATCTGATGCGAAGAGCCGACTCACTGGAAAAGATCATGATGCTGGGAAATACTGAAGGCAGAAGAAGGGGCCAACAGAAGATGAAACGGTTGGATGGCATCTCCAACGGGAGGGGGAGGTGGAAGATGGTGAATGACAGGGGAGCCTGGCGTGCTGCAGTCCATGGGGTTGCAAAGAGTTACAACTTAGTGACTGAACAAGGAACAACAACATTATAACAAGCAAATAGGAATTTGTAAGTTTTTTTTGGCCACAACCAGGAGTCTTGCGGAATCTTAGTTCCCCAACCATGCTCTCTTTCCCCAACCATGCACTGAACCGGGGCCACAGCAGTAAAGGTGCCAAGTCCTAACCTGGATGGCCAGAGAATTCTAATTTGTAACTTTTCAGTTGTAGTGAGGCTCCAAAGGCACTGTCCGGCCAAGCCGCATTTTTAGAGGTGACGAGGAAACCATGGGTAACTGGAAAACCGAGCTCTCAACTCCACCTCCCAGGAGGCCCTCTGACACCTCCTGGCTGCTCTACACTGCAGCAGGGGGGCCTGACCTGTATGGCCTTGCCAGCAAGGTCACTCACTTCCTAGGCCTTGTGTCATCTGCAAAATGGGATGTGGCAGGGGTGGGAGGAGACAGCGCAGGTGCAACGGAGGTACTGGGTGCTCCTGCGAAACTGTAGCCCCTGGGCGGGGGTCAGCCACGTGGGATTTCTAGCTCTGCAGAGGTCTACCACCCAGAGGGGCCTAACCGACCCCAGGGGCAGGGTGTTGGTAAATACAGGAAGGCAGGGCAGCGCCCCACCCCATTCCCGGCATTCCAGAACCATCCTCTTTGCAGGCTTCCTTCAACCAAGAAGGTGGGGCTTCCCTGGTGGCTCAGTGGTGGAGAATCTGCCTCCCAGTGCAGGGAACAGGGGTTCGATCCCCAGTCCGAGAAGATCACACATGCTGCAGAGGAACTAAGCCCATGTGCCACAACTACTGAGCCCTAGAGCCTGTGCTCTGCAACAGCAGAAGCCATGAGAAGCTTCTCATCGCCATGAGAAGCTTCTCATCGCAATGAGAAGCCTGCACACAACTAGAAAGGAACCCCCCGTTGACTACAACTAGAGAAGAGCCCGTGCAGTGACGAAGACCCAGCACAGCCAAATAAATAAAATTATTCAACAACAAAATAAAAGAGCAAGAGGGTAGACGATTGGCCTCTGGGGATGAGTATGCTCCCTCACCTCCCAGCGTGATGGGGTGTCACACTGAGGAACCGGCCAAGGCAGAGCAGGAGCACAGTCTCATACAAAACAGCAAGGCCTTCCCGTCCTTCCCCAGGCGGTCTCTCTCCACTCCCTAGAGCCCGCCTTTCAGAGAATCCTGACTTACACAGATGTGCCCCTTCGCTCTGCTCAGTCCCAACATCCTTAGACTAAGTCCCCAAGGTCACAGTCACATCCCCGCGCCCCTGTCTCCCAGGCCATCCCTGCTGTTCTCAGGCAGCAGGCAAAGAGGGTTTTTCAAACCGCAGGCCAGATCATGCTGCACACGCTTAAAACCCACCTGGAGGGACTTCCCCGGTGGTTCAGTGGCTAAGACTCCACCTGCCCAACACAGGGGAGCCCGGGTCCGATCCATGGTCAGGGAACCAGATCCTACATGCCACAGTTAAAGATTCCTCGTGCTGCAACTTAGATTAATCAGCACAGCCAGATTAAAACAAACAGAAAAATCACCTGTAGGTTCCTGCACACCTGGAAAAGAATCAGTGTCCTCCTCCTCACAGCCCACAAGGCCCTGCCTGCACCAGTATTCTTGCCTGTAGAATCCCATGGACAGAGGAGCCTGGCAGACTACAGTCTATGGGGTCGCAAAAGAGTTGGACACGATTTAGCAACTAAACAATAAAATAAGCATAAAAAACAGTGCCTGGCCCATCAGGTCGTTGGCAGGCAGGACTAGAAGGACGAGTCACATGAAGCCCAGTGCCTGGCACACGTGGGGCCCTGTTCCACAGGATCGTTCACAAAGGGATGGGGATGGAGGGGGATGTCACCCTCTGGCACTCCCAGAAGGTTTCTGGCATGAAGATTCTAAGTCTGCCCTCTTTTCAGGACAGCAGCCCCCTTCCAGGGATCAGCCCTTAGCCTAGCAGACGCACAAATCTGTCGACCTCCAAGCTGGAGAAAACAAGAAATGACCTAAAAGCGCGTGCAGAAAACACACTCACGATTACCAAAGAGGTTAGAGGGGTGGGAGGGGGAAGATAAATGAGGAGGTTGGGATTAACATATCCATACTACTATATATAAAATAAATAACACAGACCTACTGTATAGAACACAGAACTATTTTCAGCATCTTATAATAACCTTTCATGGAAAAGAATCTGAAAAAGAACAATACACTCTTTTTGTATATTCTGTGTATATAACTGAATCACTATGCTGTACACCTGAAATTAACACGTTGTAAATCAACTATATTGCAATTAAGGGAGGAAAAAAAGCCTCATGCAAGAGAGTGACTGGATTTAGTGAGACCGAGGAATACTACACAGCTGTAAAGACAGCACAGAGCAAGGGAAATACAGCCAAGTCAATGACAATAGCTGGAGACATCAACACCCCACCTTCAGTAACAGGCTTCCCTGGTAGTCCAGGGCTTCCCTGGTGGCTCAGATGGTAAAGAATCTGCCTGCAAAGTGGCAGACCCAGGTTCAATCCCTGGGTCAGGAAGATCCCCCTGGAGAAGGGAATGGCTACCCACTCCAGTATTCTTGCGTGGAGAATTCCATGAACAGAGGTTATAGTCCGTGGGGTCACAATGAGTAGGACATGACTAAATGACCACCACTTTCACTTTTGCTGGTGGTCCAGTGGTTAGGACTCTGGGCTTTCACTGCGCAGGGCATGGGTTTGATCCCCAGTTGGGAAACTAAGATGCTATGAGGCAAGGCCAAAACAAAAAAACAAAAACAGAAAAAAATCACTGGACAAAAGATGGCTGAGGAGATAAGAAAATGCAAACTCCACCACCATAAACCAACAACCACCACCATAAACCAGTAAGACCTCAAGGCATGTATAGAGCACCCCACCCGCAAGAGCAGAATCTTATCAAGGGCACCTGGAATAGGTTTTCCAGGATAGGCCACATTTGAGGTCATAAAATGATAATGAGTAACCGTGAAAGGCCTGAATGAAATCATACAAAGTATGTTTTGTGACCACACTGGCAGCAAGTTTGAAAAAAGTAACAGCAGGAAAGTTTGGGAAATTCACAAATATATGGAAACTAAACCATATATTCCTAAATAGCCAGTGAGTCAAAGAAGAAATCACAAAGGGAATTAGAAAATACTTTGAGATGAATGAAAATGAAAGCACAACATCAGAAATCTTGTAGAGCACAGCTAAAGTGGTACACAGAGGGAAATGTATAGATGGAAGGAGGAGAAGGGGACGACCGAGGATGAGATGGCTGGATGGCATCATCGACTCGATGGACGTGAGTCTGAGTGAACTCCAGGAGTTGGTGATGGACAGGGAGCCCTGGCGTGCTGTGATTCATGGGGTCGCAAAGAGTCGGACACGACTGAGCGACTGAACTGACGTTAAAGGAGAAGACTGCAATTTTGTACATGTCAATTATACCTCAATAAAGATTTAGCAACTTTTTTCTAATTAAAAACCATTTTAAAATTTGTTTTTAGAAAGAAGAAAGATTTTTAATTTAAAATTGATCTTCCACTGGGGCTTCCCTGGAGGGCCAGTGGTTGACTCCATGTTTCCACAGCAAGGAGCATGGTTTCAATCCCTGGTTTGCAGAACTAAGATCCCACATGCCCCACATTGCAACCCCCCCCCCAAAAAAAATGAAGAAAGAAATCTGAATAGACCCATAACAAGTAAAGCAAAAACCTACCCACAAAGAAAGGCCTGACTCAAACAGCTTCACTGGTCAACTCTCACAAACATGTAAAGAATTAATACCAACCTTTCACAAACTCTTCCCCAAAACAGAAACACCTCCTAGCTCATTTTATGAGGGCAGCATTACCCTGATACCAAAGCTAGACAAAAATATCACAAGAAAACCACAAATCAGTATCTCTTATGAATAAAGACACTCAAGAAAATCCACAACAAAATACTAGCAAACTAAATCCGGTAACATAAAAAAAATATGCCATAGGGACTTCCCCGGTGGTCCAGTGGCTAAGATACCGACCTTCCAAAGCAGGGCACCTGGGTTTGATCCCTGGTCAGGGAACTAGATTCCATATGCCATAACTAAGACCTGATGCAGCCAAATAAATAAATTAAACATTAAAAAAAAAATATGCCATAGTCAAGTGAGATTTATTCCAGGAATGCAGTGTTAGTACAAATGGAAAAACGAATCAATGTAATACACCATATTGGGCTTCCCTGATGGCTCAGTGGTAAAGAATCCACCTGCCAATGTAGGAAACATGGGTTCAATGCCTAGTCCAGGAAGATTCCACATGCCTCGGAGCAACTAAACGCACGTGCCACCAACTACTGGGCCTGTGCTCTAGAGCCAGGGAGCTGGAACTACTGGAACCTGAGCCCCAGAGCCCGGGTTTCAAAAGAGAAGGCACCACAGTGAGAAGCCCAAGCACCGCATCCAGAGGGTAGCTCTCCTCATGGCCCACTCGCTGCAACCAGAGAAAAGCCTACACAGCAGCGAAAACCCAGTTCAGCCAAAAGTAAGCAGAGGAACATTATCATTTTTTTAAATTTCACCATATTAACAGAATAAACGACAAAACTGTACGATTATCTCAATAGATGCAGAAAAAGCATTTGGCAAAATGCAACACCCTTTCGTGAAAAAGACACTCAACAAACTAGGAATAGAAGGGAACTTCCTCATCTTAATGGGTTTCCCTGGTGGCTCAGCTGGTAAAGAATCTGCCTGTAATGAGGGAGACCTGGGTTCGATCCCTGGGTTGGGAAGATCCCCTGGAGAAGGGAAAGGCTACCCACTCCAGCATTCCGGCATGGAGAAGTACATGGACTGTATAGTCCATAGGGTCGCAAAGAGTCGGACATGACTGAGCAACTTTCCTCTTCTTCTCATCTTAATAAAGGACAGATATATCTACACAAAACCCACAGCTAATGTCATACTTAACAGTGAAAGACTGAAAGCTTTCCCACAAAGATCAGGAACAAGACAAAGATGCCCACTCTCACTTCTGCTCAACATCGTATGGGGGGTGTCCAGCCAGAGCAGTCAGGCTGAAAATGAGGGCATTCAAAGGAAGAAGGAAAACCATTCACAGATGACATGATCATGTCTACAGAATATGTTGAGGAATCTTAAAACTTAAAAAAAAAAAAAAGATAAATGAGTTCAGCAAGGTTGCAGGATGCAACATCAATATACAAAAATCAGTCATATTATTACACACTAGCAGTGAACAATCTGAAAATGAAATGAAGGGGGAAATTCCATTTAACAGCATGAAAAAAATTAATTAAGTACTTAGGGATAAATTTAACATGAAACTTCTACACTGAAAACTAAAATATATTGTTGACAGAAATTAAAGTCCTAAATAAATGGAAACACAGCCTGTGTTCACAGACTGGAAGACCTTTTGTTTTTAATTGGAGTATAGTTGATTTACAATGTTGTGTTAGTTTCAAATGTGTAGCAAAATGCATCAGTTATACATATATTCATTCTTTTTTAGATCCTTTTCCCATATAGGTTACTACAGAATACTGAGTAGGCGTCCCTGTGCTATACAGTAGGTCCTTATTAATTATCTGTCTTATTTGCCTGCAATACAGGAGACCCTGGTTCAATCCCTGGGTCGGGAAGATCCCCTGGAGAAGGAAATGGCTACCCACTCCAGTATTCTTGCCAGAATTCCATGGACAGAGAAGCCTGGTGGGCTGCAGTCCATGAGGTCGCAATGGGTGGGATACTATTGAGCAACTAACTCTTTCTCCTTTCACCTTTCATTTTAAATATAGCAGTGTGTATATGCTAATCCCAGTTTCCTAATTTATCCCTCCCCCAATGGAAGACTTAATATTGTTAAGATGGCAATACTCCCCAGATTGACCTGGAGATTCAACAAAATCCTCAAAACGTCAACAGCATTTTTTGCAATAATGAGTAAGTTGATCTTAAAATTCACATGGAAACGCAAGGGACACAGACTAGCCAAAACAAGCTTGAAAAAAGAACAAAGCTGTAAGACTCACACTTGCCAATTTCACAACTTATTACAAAGGTCCAGAAATGAAGACTGTGTAGTCCTGGCAGTAGGGGAGACAGAGACAGCAGCAGAATAGATTTGAGAGTCCATAAATATACTCTGGACTCTGCATTTACGGTCAACTGAGCTTTCTCTTTTTTTTTGGCTGTGCACTGTGCAGCTTAGGGGATCTTAGTTCCCTGACCAGGGATTGAACCCAGGGCCACAGCGGAGAAAGCCCCAGGGCCTACCCACTAGACCACCAGGGAACTCCTAATGGCCAAATGATTTTGAACCCAAGGCGCCAGAAATATTCAATGAGTAAAGAATGTTCTTTTCAACAACTGGTGCTGGGACAACTATTAATAGCTACAAGCAAAAGAATATCCAACTTCTACCCTACACCTTATACAAAAGTTAACTCAAAATGGATCAGAAATCTAGATGGAAGCACTACAACTACAAAATATTTAAAAGAAAATATGGACTAAATTTTCATGGATTAGTCAATGGCTTCTTGGGTATGATACCAAAAGCATATAAGTGACAAAAGAAAAAAAAAAGAAAGGGGACTTCCTTGGTGGTTCAGTAGTTAAGAGGCCACCATCCAATGCAGGGGACGTAGGCTCCATCCCTGGTCGGGGAATTAAGATCGCACTCTAGAGCCCAACAGCCGCAACTACTGAGCCCACTGGATGCGATTAAGACCCAACCCGGTCAAATAAATACATCAAAGGAAAAAGGAGAGGATTTCATCAAAATTTAAAACTTTTCTGCTTCAAAGGGCACAAGACAGTGAAAAAGCAACCTGCATAATGGAAGAAGACATCTGCAAATCATTTATGTCAGAAGGTCTCATTTTGACACCAGGTGTAAAGAATTTTTACACATCAATAATAAAAAGACAAATAACTTAAAAGTGTGACAAAGGATGTGAGCAGAGATATCTGCAAAGAAGATATACAAATGGCCAATAAGCACGAGAAGCTCGTCAGGGAAACGAGAAAAAAAACACCGATGAGCAAAAAACCACTTCACACCCACTAGGAAGCCGATAATACCACGTGCTAACGAGGTTGTGAAGAAATGTGAACCCTCCTACAGTGCTGGTAAGAATGCAAAATGATGCAGGCACTGTGGAAAACTGTTTAGGGGTTTCTCAAGATTACCGTATGACTCAGCACTTCCACTCCTTAGGTACAAACCAAGGAGGCATGCATATGTGCCCCCAAAATCTGGACGAAAATGTTTAGGAGAGCACAATTCCTATTAGCCAAAAGGTGGAAACGACCCAAATGTCCATCAACTCAGGACTGGAAAACACAAAGTGGTGTAAGCATAGAGTGGAATATTAAGCAGCCATTAAAAAGGAATGGAGTTCTGACAGATGCTACAATAAGGATGAACCCTGAACATATTAATGCAAAGTGAAAGAAGCCAGCCACAAACAGCTACAGAGTGCATGACTCATTGACAGAAATGTCCAAAGCAGGCAAATTCACAGAAAGTAGAGGAGCAGTTGCCAAGAAATGGGAGTGGAGAACGACCGTTTAGTGAGCACACAGTTTCTCTTCTGTTTTTTTTTTGGGGGGGAGCAGGTAAGAAAATGTTCTGAAATTAGATAATAGTGATCACTGCACAACTCTGAATTAGCTGGATGGTGCACTATTTTTTTCTTTTAACGATTTTTAAAGTCTTTTATTGCATGTTACAAGAGTGTTTGTTTTATGTTCTGGTTTTCTGACCATGAGGCATGTGGGATTAAGCTCCCTGACCAGGGACTGAACTTGTGTTCCCTGCATCAGAAGGCAGATTCTTAACCACTGGACCACAAGGGAAGTTCCAAGGTTAACTCATTAGTTGTGAGAAATGTTATTACACCCAAGTTAAGAGGTTAACATTAGGGAAAGATGGGTGAAGAGTATAAGGAAGCTCTCTGTACCAGCCTCACAATTTCTGTACATTTAAAGCTTACTTATTTTCTGTAAATCTAAAATTATTCCAAAATGAAAAATTCCTTTAAAAACAAAACCAAGGCAAAAATCTCTTGAGACACTGAGTAGCAAAGAGCTTGGGATGAGGGGATACATTCTGGTGAGATTTTGGACTATCAAAGACAGACTTGTGAATCCCCTGGTGGTCCAGTGATTAGAACTTAGCGCTCTCTGTGCGGGGGCCTGGGTTCAATCCCTGGTCAGAAGCTAAGATCCTACAAGCCCCAGGACCAGGCACCAAAAAAAAGAAAGAAAGAAAGAAAACCAAGATAGACTTAATTGTGGCATTTAAGGGGGTGGGGTTGGGGGGAATTGGGGACACTCACACATAAAAATAATGAAAAAGTATCTGGCAAGAGCCACAAGCTGATGAAGGTGGTTCCAAGCAAAGGGCAATCAATAGGAGCCCCTGCCTTATTCTTCCTATAGGAGAGAATCGTATTTCACAAGTAAAACAGTCCAAGAACTCTGGTAATTAAAAATCAGACCAGGACATCCTTTTGCCCGAGGGAATTCCAGGTGGGGCCTCCCCACCTCAGAAAGTGGCCCGCTCTGAGCTCCCTGGTGACCTGTGACAGGCGGTGCCACCAGAGCAGAGGCTGCCACAGCCCATTTCCGTATAAAGGGCTTCCGCCGAGACAGGGGAAGTAAGTGTTGCAAGCCAAGAGACGTGTCAGCCCAAACCACTGGCAGCCTCCCCTGAGCTCAGTCTGCGGTTCACAGCCCCCGATCTTGATTCATAGATCCCTGGGTCTCCACTGCCCCACCATCCAAAAAAGAACCATCTGAGGGTATCATCCTCCAAGCCACTGGCTGCAGGGCCTGCTGGGGGCTTTCTAGCCAAGGGGGGACTGTGACCCTCCAGAAGGGTCCTGGCCATCAGCACGGAAGACAGAGGCCCCATGGCTAGGACAGAAGAGGCTTGTCCCACACCCAGCATGGGGCTTCCTTCAGGGCTGGCCAGCCGTGCCAGGCCGTATCATCCAGCAGGCGGGCGTGACCCCAGCTGGGACTGTTCTTGCCTGCTCTGCAGACTCGCCTGCCGGCCTGCGAGTCCCTACAAACTCTTATCGCTGAGAAAATGTGTCATGGGGCAGAGTCTTCAGGGCGCCTCCACTTCTTCCATGGGTGTGAGGGTGTCATTGGCCCCTGGATATGTCTGATGCCCACTTGGCGACAACCTCTGGGTCTGTGGTCTGGGCAGGTTCAAGTTTAGCCAGAGAAGGTCTCCAGTGACAAACAGAGCAACGGTTCTCCACTGTGCTCCAGCACATGACTGGAATCCCCCTGGGAGTTTTCAGGGGGTGTCGGGAGGGGTCTGGCACTGGGCATCTGGCACAGACACTCATGGGGCTGCCAGACTCCAGCAGCTTCTTTTCCTTGGTTCTTGATCCAAGCAGGCACTTGGATCAAGAATGGGAAGGGGGGTGGGGGTGGGGAAAGTGTTAGGCACTCAGTTGTGTACAACTCTTTTGGGACCCCATAAACTGTAGCCCACAGGCTACTCTGTCCTTGGAATTCTCCAGGCCAATATACTGGAGTGAGTAGCCATTCCCTTCTCCAGGGGATTTTCCAGACCCAAGGATTAAACTTGGGTCTCCTGCACTGCTAGCAGATTCTCTACCATCTGAGCCAAGGGAAACCTCCTTCAAACCTTGGGGTCCTGCTGTGAGAAGATGCCAGCGCCTAGACTAAGGGGGACCCACTCCCGCCAGGGCCACCAGGCACCCAAGCAGGAAGCAAGAGTCGGAGGGGGTGGCTCACTGGAAACTGCTGAGTCTTAGCTCCCACCTCCCTGGGTCAGAGATGGGGGGCAGCTTGGCCCCATGTCATGGCTAGGAAGTCAGTCCAGAGAGATAGCCATGCCTGGCTGGCCCTGCCACCTTAGCCCTGTTATTACTCTGCAAACCAGAGCCCTCCTTGTAAGGGGATACACGTGCTTCTGTCCCCCCGGAGCACCCCAAACCCCTCTTCTGTTCTCGGTCCCACACGTCACGGGCAGGCTGTGAGCCCCCACAGGTAAGTCCCAGGGCTGTCCTCGGGCTCCTTCTCAGTGAACATCTGTGCAGTGAAGCTTATCCAATTCTGGTTTGGAGGGACATTCATGCAACAGATATTTGTGCTCCAACTCTAGGCCAGTCAGAGACCCCTGCCCCAGGGGACCTGCTGTCTGCAATGTGAGGAGACAAAACCACGAAACCACTGCAGGCCCCAATAAGAGCTCTGAAGGAGCCGTGCTGAGGCAGGCAGTCGAGTGACTGGGGTAGGTCAGGGCCAGCCTCTCAGGGAGGTGAGGTTTGAGCAAGGATCCACCCAAGAAAAGTGGGGCAGGACGTGGAGAACTCTGGACCAAGAGGAGACGTGGAGGAAAGAAGGGAAAGGCCCTGGGTAGGCGTGACCCTGGGGGGGGCGGGGGCGGGGGGCAAACAAGAGGTCATGTGGCTGCTAGGATGAGCTTGGGGGAGAACGGGAGAAGCGGGGGTGGGGAGGTGTTGGGGGCAAGTGGAGGACCTGGACTTTTACCCCAAGTGAGATGGGGGCCACAGAGGGCAGAAGAGGGACATGCCCAGACTCGGGTGTTCACAGGTGCCGTCTGGATGCTGTGGCAGAGGGTCAGGTGCCAGGGGACCAGGGCGGCGGTCCGGGCTGAGGAAGGGGTGGGAGGGGTGAAGAGGGCTGAGGGCACACTGCTGCGGGGGCTCAGGCAGGACTCTCTGGTCAATCCCGAGTCCACTCATCCAACCCAGGGGAGCAGCTGCTGGGAGGCATCCTGGCCTCCACACCCAGGCCTGGCCATCCGTCTCCCCACACGCTCCTCTCCCATGTCCTACACAGGTGCCCCTGTCCACGTGCAAATTCCGGGAGTGGGTGAACAGAAGCAGCCTGAGCATCAATCACCAACTGTGGGAGTATTACACAGCCGTGAAAAGGATAGGAGAGTGCCCTGTGGAAAACAGGCCCTGAGCTTTGAGCCAGGGCCCAAGCCAGGCAGGATGGGCACAAAGGTCTCTATTTACCTGTCTAGGCAGAGAGACCTACAGCCTCCTCTAAGAAGTACTCCCTGACCACCATTCCAATGCCAAGGCTCCCTAAGGGGCCTCTGCCTCCACTCCTCACTGAGATGTGCCTCCCTACAGAAGGACCCCTGGGGCCTCACTCACTGTGACATCCCCATTCAAACCCAGACTCTGCTGCTCACCATGGGGGCACCACTCTCCACTGAGAACAGATATGGGTAGGGTGAACAAGTGGGGAAGGACAGGGTTCTTCTGTCCTTCCTTGGCCTGCCCCATTGCCACCCCTTCAGCTGCCTCTCCAACAGTACACAGTGCCTGGCCCACGCCGAGTGCGCCAAGGCCAGAGAAAGTCCATTCAGTGCAAGAGGAAGAACAGAGCCGCACTCCCATCTCCCCCAGGGGAGGCAACTCAGGCGGCTGAGCCCAGGCACCAGACACCCCAGCAGGCACTGCAGGGACCCCACAAGGGCTTGGATTATTCCTCGAAACTTGGCCTTGTACCAGAAACTTCTGAGGCCATTGTGAAGTACAAATGCTGTGCTGGAGTGGAAACGACCTTGTACAGACCGAACCAAAGGGAAAAGGGGGGTTGGAGGGTCCATCAAAGCCAGGGGTAAGGACGCTACTCTAGATACGGGCAAGCAGGCCTTGGGGGAAGGGGACTCACATGCAGCTCGAGCCTCTGGGCTCTGGCCACTGGGGCAAACCTCGGTGACTCAGTTTCCCCACCAGGAAACAGAGATCAAGCCTTGGCCTCGAAGCGGGTGAGGTGACTGTGCCCAGGTCCCCGCCTGGATTGTGACAAACAGCACTCGTGACAGCACTGTCCTCTCTCATCGGCACGGCTGCAGTGACTCCCGCTGGACCCCGCCTTCATTCTCACCCTTCTAGGGAGGTCAGGAAGCTCTAAGCAGAGTTACAAACATTCCAACAGGGAAGGCCCGCTACGATGCATTGAGCAATGGAAAACAAGCTACTGAAAGATATAAACAGGGTAGTCCCAGTTCTGGAAAGAAGATGTGCCTGAAAAAGAAGCAACCCCAAACAGTGCTGCGTATTTTGTCTAAGCACCAGCACGTCCATTGGTATGTAAACAAGAGAGGGGTCTGGCAGGATATACCCCAAGCTGACGATGGCGTTCCCCTGTGGAGCTGGAAGGGAGGGACGGAGTGAGCAGTGTATTCTTCCTCCTGTGTCAGGGTTTCCCTTTTTCTGAGAATGTGGTCTTCAGTGTTCTATTTTTACAATTAAAATTCAGGAAAAGCAGACATCTGACAGGCAGTTTCCTGACCCTCATGTGCCCAGTTGGAGAAGGAAACGGCAACCCACTCCAGTGTTCTTGCCTGGAGAATCCCAAGACGGGGGAGCCTGGTGGGCTGCCGTCTCTGGGGTCGCAGAGTCGGACACGACTGAAGCGACGCAGCAGCAGCAGCAGCGTGTGCCCAGTGGTCTTGCCTTCGACTCAGTCCCCTTTCCACATCTGAGGGAGGCCCCTGCGGAGCCCTCTGCCTGGGACATCTTCCCAGGGGTCTTCAGGGGCTGGCTCCATGGCAGGGCCCATCCCAACTTCCTCATCTGAAGCAGCCCCTGCTCAGCCACTCTCTCACTCTCCATCATTTTCCTTGTACTTCTGTATCTTTAGAATGTGGCTGCTAATTTAACCATTCTGCTGGGCTCTGTCCATCTCGGTCCCCATTGGGTCCCCAGCACCCCGCAAGCTGTCAGACACATGGCTAATAGCCTCCAAAGATCCCCCAAACCAGAAGTCATTCCATTCGACAACCCAGCCCGACCCTGACCAAGCATCGTAGCGTCCACTAATGACCGGACTGTCAAAAGCCATGACCACACCTTGCCAGCCCCACTGGGCAGTGGGCTCTGAAGGAGGCAAGCTTGCCTCAGGCCCCACTCCTGCCTCCTCCCTGTGTGACTTCAAGCCGATTCCCTTCTCAGGCCTCAGTTTCCCCACCTGTAAAGCAGGGATGCGAAGAGTATCTGCCCCCCAGGACTCTGAGACCACGCAGTCAGACTACAGACCTAAGTCCCTGGGCCCGGCACCCGGTGATTCTTCACCAACACCAGCCCTTCCGGGTCATGAACATCCAGTAGCAGGTGAAACCGGAAGGGCCACCTCGCTCCCTGTTCAAGGTGAGGATGACTGCAAAGGGAGAAATCGCCAGCATCTCGCAGGCACCTCGCTGCCAATACTAACAGAAACCACAGACACACCGGGAAGGAGGAGTCTTTTCTCCCCAGTGTCATTTTGCTTTGGAGGCAGGGTGATTTTTTTTCTTTATTCAGATCGTTACTAATGGCCTATAAATATCTCATTATTGGCTTGCGTTTTTCCGAAGCTTTCACACAATAAGGGCTTAATTACAGCATGCGGTTGGCAACCCCAGTAAATTAAGGGTTAGCTGATGTCCCCATTTTTTTCCTGCGGTGGAGGGCCCTGTAATTTCAGGCATTTTCATTCAAATCGGGCAAAAGCTCGGCAGATGGGTCTCTGAGCCAAATGCACACACCAAAGAGACCCAGGGTTCTGTGCTGGGCCCAGCCCCTTCCACTCGCCCTACCTTTCAAAACTCCGAATCTAGAACCGTCCGAGAGGCCACCCTCTGTCCTTACTCACAATCAACTGGACTTATCACCAGGGGATTTCAACCCATGTACCTAGCGAGGGCCATTATCCCAGACAAATAACTCTGAAAAGCATTTGAGCAGCCCACAGCTGAGTTCTGGAGAAATCTGTCTTCCCGGTGATAAACATAACCCCCAAAGAGCAAAAAACAACCAACAATCATGTGGGGAGACAACCCACAGGTAGGGTTCGGAGCTGTACATTTTCCCAGGCTTTTTACTATGAAAATACCACTGTCTGGAATAAGATGGGGTCGCACGTCCACTTGGTCTGGGCCTTAATAGGTCTCACGCACTTCTTGTTGTTGCTGTTGTTGTGTAAGTCGTGACCAACTCTCTGCAACTCCACGGACTGTAGCCTGCCAGGTTTCCCTGTCCTCCAGTATCTCCTGGAGTTTCCTCATATTCACGTCCATTGAGTCGGTGATGCCATCCAACCATCTCATCCTCTGCCACCCCCTTCTCCCCTCACTTTCCTTCTGGGTCATTAAATCCTCTTCTAGATCACTCTGAGTAGCTGTTTTGCAGTGGGTTGTGTCTGGACACATTAGCTAGGAGTCAATTGGCTACTGCTGGGCCTTTCTGCTCCCGACTTCCCACCATCATACATGGAACGAACGTTAAGAAACTCTCACGGCCAAGTACTTGTTCACAGTCACCATTCCCACTTAGAAACAACAGGAACAGGCTCCCACTAGCATTTCAGGACCTGGTTTGCCAGCTGGTTCTAACTCATCCCCACAGCTCAAACTACATTGATAGAGGTTTAATAAGTGGCTGTGCTAAAAAGAGGCATTACTTGTATTAAAAACATAACTGCAAATTCCTTTTCTTTCAGAAAAGAGAAATTAACAACTGATCTTTGAGAGTCTCAACCCAGGACTGTACAAAATGGCACCAGTCTATTATTTTCACAAGGATTAGCTCGTTTGAAATCTCAGCCTGTTCCCAGGAGAGAGGGACCACACGATCCCCATTTTCCAGACAAGGAAACTGAGGCCAAGAAGTCAGGTTTTTCAGCTGATGGACGGCCACCTTCTCACGGGCGCCTTGGGATCCAGTTGGCCTGGTTACTACAGACCACACAGGCAAAAGCACTTTGGTTTTGCCCAACAGGAAGGGCCTTGGAAACAGCAGCTGTCATTTTCAAGCATCTCTGAACCCCCAAGATCTGTTAAGGAACAAACCAGTCCAAAGGGCAAACCGTGCACACAGCCCTCAGTCTGGCTGGAGAGTGAACCAACATTCATCTGACATGCATTCACCTGGCACCCACTGTGTGTACCAAGGGTGGCCTCTTGGTACAGTTCTCTCTCCCTGCAGGGATCCATCACCCAAGAGCGAATGGAAATGCAGCTGGAAACGGTTGCACCTGTGGGCAGCTACTCCTTGTTAAAAGAAAAATGGCACCAGGCCCACATGTGCTTAGAGGCACTACATTATCAAGGCAACACTGGAAATCAAAGGTGAGGGCCCAAAGCTTGCCCAGGACCAGGCATCCGAACAGCATGACTGGCAGTACTCCCTCTCCCCAGAGCAATCCCTGGCCCCCAGGGCTCCACGGGGCGTGCACCCCACCCCACTCCAGTATCCCACTAAGCTCATCTCCTCTCCTCTCCCACTGTGCTCAGCACTCTCCCACCTCAGGGCCTTTGCAGCAGTCATTCCCACAGCCTGGATGCTCTTCCTGCAGATAACACTGGTAAGTCCTCCCTTACCTCAAGTCTCTGCTCAAATGTCACCTTCCCACGTGGGCCTTCCCTGACTCTCCATTTAAAACTGTAAATTCAGACTTTCCTGGCGGTCCAGTGGTTAAGAATCTGTCTGCCAATGCAGGGGACACAGGTTCGATCCCTGGTCTGGAAGGATTCTACACACTTGCGTACAGGGGACAACAGAGCCCACACCACAACTACTGAGCCTGTGCTCAACAATAAGAGAAGCCACCGCAAAAAGAAGTCCGTGCACCACAATGAAGAGCAGCCCTGGCTCGCCACAACTAGAGAAAGTCCACACACAGCAACGAAGACCCAGGGCAACCAAAAATAAATAAATAAAAATTTTAATTAATTTTAAAAAATTTTGTTAAGAGATTTTAAATCCTCACTCCGCCCTCAATGCCTTAAGAGGTGAAGCACACCCAGCCTGGTGGCCTGCACGGGGCCCATGAGTAGACACTGTTAATAGCCCCACTCCCTAGCTGGGGAGACTGAGGCTCAGAAGCAAAGACTTAGGATCAAGACTCTGAGCTGGAGGACTTGACCTCTGCCTCCCTCTCTTGCTTGTCTCCCAAGCTGAGCTAACAGGTCTATTCTCACTCGGACCACGATCTTAAAAAATCCACTGGGAGGAGGCAAGGAAAAGGAGCAGCCATGCTCTAGGCACAGAGAGCCTGAAGACGTGCTCTCCTGTCTGTCCCTTGAAACCAGCCAGGAGATGCTCTGTGCGGGTCTAAGGTACACAGGAGGAAAGGGGTCCCTGGCTGCAGCACAGTTCAGCCACAGTCACAGAAAGAAGCAGCCGGGGGATTTAAAGCGAGGCCTGCTTGCCATCCCCCTGTGTCAGGGCTTTGTAGCCGAGGAGCCTTACCCACGCTCCATAAGTAAAAAGAAGTTGGCTTCGTTTGAGAACCCCCTATCCAAAGAGAGGCCTTTTCACAGCTTTGGTTCTCAAGCCCTGAGTCAATGCCCATAATGACGGATGCCACGCTGCAGGCTCAGGAGGAGGTTGCCACAGGAGCCAGCTCGGTAGCAGCTGGCAGTCACCAGGTTCCAGGATGGCTGGGAGGGAACAGTGAGGGACAGAGGGATCGATGAGAGGTGGGGATGGGAGAGAGACCCTGGGTTTCCCCAACCCAGAGACCTTGATCCTTCACTGAACAACCTCTTGTAAGAATGCTCAGCTCTTTGGGCCTCAGTTTTCTGCTCTAGAAAATGGGATCGTAGCAGTGCCAGCCTCACGAGGCTTCAGTTAAGTCCAGTGTGTAACTTCAGAGCACTTAATTCTGACTAGCTTTGGTTATTGATATGAAAGGAACCGGGGCTTCCCTGGTGGCTCAGCCAGTAAAGAACCCACATGCAAAGCAGGAGACCTGGGGTTGATCCCTGGGTCGGGAAGATCACCTGGAGAAGGAAATAGCAACCCACTCCAGTATTCTGGCCTGGGAAATCCCATTGACAGAGAAGCCTGAGGGCTACAGTCCATAGACTCACAAAGAGTTGACACGACTGAGCAACTAAGCATACACACACCCAGGAATGGAACCAGCCTAGTGAGCAACAGCCCCCTCCAAGGAGACCCACTAGGTGCCAGGCACTATACTAAGTAAGCACTTTTAACACACCATGTCACTGCATCCTTGCAAGTCCTGTTAAGGGTCCATCAGCCCTTTTTCTGGTGGGAAAACTGAGGCTCAGAGAGGTCAAACAACCTGTGCAAGGTCACGAGGCAGATGAAATGGACAGAGCTTTGCAGACACCCACCGGAAACCTGGGTAGGCAGGAGGATGGCCAAGCAGGGGACCCAGGCTGGGCTGATCCCAAGTCCACACCTTTCCGCCACAGTAGAAAGAGGGCATTTCGCCAGGGACACAGCAGCAAAGGAGGAAATTCATGCCGCTGGGAGCAAAACCCCAGGCCACTGTGAAGGCGGGGCGGGGCTGGGCACTCAGCTGGGCTCCACTGAGCGCCAGCCTGGTGGCCTTGGGCAAACAGCAAGTCTTTTCTGAGCTGAACCAAGAGAGAAGTCAGCTTGGGGGCTGCTGGATGAACCTCTTTAACACTGATAACAATATGAACATGATGATGACTGATGTTACCAGGGCTTCCCTGCTGGCTGAGCAGTAAAGAATCTGCCAGCAATGCAGGAGACACGTGTTCGATCCCTGGGTCTGGACGATCCCCTGGAGGAGGAAATGGTAACCCATTCCAGTATTCTTGCTTGGGAAATACCATGGACCAGGAGGCCTGGTGGGCTACAGTCCATGGGGTCGCAAAGAGTCAGACACAGGACTTCACGAGTAAACCACCAACCGCCATGACGTTATCATCTGGCAGCCACAGTCGCAAATGGAGCCCTTCCCAAAATGGAGAAGTGGGCCCCCATCTGGGAGGCAGAAGGAAAAGAGGTGGGGGGAGGAGAGGGGAGAGGTAACCACCCTCAGTGGCCACAGGGCCCATTCTCCTCCATTAGCTTTGTGAATCCTGGAAACAGCCCAGAGCGGAATTTGTCCACTGGACAGATGGGCAAACTGAAACTTCTCGGGGCTTCCCAGGGAAGGCTATATCCCAGCTTTTGCCACTGCAGCCTGATCGGGCCAGAAGTTCCTTCTCAGGATCCAAGGAGGATCCCCACCATGCAGGCTTCGGCTGGAGGGCTGGTCCCTATGTTCCAGGGCCCTGCAGGCAACCTGACATGGGCCAGGAAAGACTCCTGGAGAAAGTCTGCCCCCCCAGGGTCCTACTTCCAATTTAGAGGAGAGGAGTTCAAGTCTCACCCTTCAGCCCCCTTCTCTTCTGCAAGCTCCTCTCATCCCCTGCCCAGAAATGGGGTCAGGGAGACAAGAAGGACTGACACCATGACACAAAGACAAAAGGATCCACTTGAAAGCGAGAAGCCAGCGTTCGCCAGGCACCAAGTTGAAGAGGCAGCCCAGGAGAGCCAGACAACAGGGTCTCCCAGGCTCCAGCCAGCCAGTCAGACAGCACAGGCCAGCTGGGTAACCCAACAGAGGAAAAGCTAAGTCTGTGAGGGGTACGGATGGGCAACCAGACAGGACAGGGCCTTCTGGCTAGCTAGCCAGGCAGCAGGGGGCTGCCCTGCGGTCCTGGACAGATGGACAGCCAAATGGTGGTGGCGAGGAAGCCTATCCAGGACAGAGAGACAGCAAGCCAGACGACAGGAACTGCTCCAAATCAATGAACAGCCGGCCAGACCACGGGGATGGGCCCAGTAAATATCCAGGAGATAGGTTCAGGACAGACAGACAACCAGATGGTAGAATTCACCCACTAGAGCTGGGGGCCAGAGAGTCACAGGTCTTGCACTGCACTTCCTGGCCCACGCCCCCCAGCGCGTGGGACACCCCTTAGGTCTGGGCCGGCTCCCCAGCCCCTACAGGGAGTCCTCCACTCAGGGCGTCCCACAGGGCCCGACCCCTGTCCCCGTCCCGGTCGCGGGCACGCAAGCGCCGCAGTTACGCCGGCGGCGCAGGGCGCGCCATTCCCAGTCCGCCCTCCGTGCCGTAGGCCGCCGCCCGCCCGCCGTCGCCACCGAGCTCGCTCACCGGCCCACGAAGTTCTCGAGCACAGAGCTCTTGCCGGCGCTCTGGCCGCCCACCACGGCGATCTGCGGCAGGTCCAGGTGGCAGCTCTGGCCGATGGAACTGAAGGCATCCTGCAGCTTGTTGACCAGCGGGATCAGCTCTTCCATCCCGCGGTTGCCCATGGCGCCGGTGGCCCCGGCCCGCGCGACCCGCGCTCCTCGCCCGCCCCTGTCCCTCAACGACGCGGCCCCGCGGCGTCCGCGGCCGTTGCTCCCCTCCCGCCCGGACCTCGGCGCGACGCCCGCTCCCGGTTCGGCCTCACGGTCGCCGCCTCATCCGGTTCTCAAGCGACACCCGACCCGACCGACCTCCCGCCGGGGCCCTGGGGCTACGCCAAAAATCCTCGCACCAACTCCAATTGGCCGGCTGAGCTGTCACTTCTGCACACAAGCCAATGAAAGTGAGGTACGGGCCGATGGCCGAATGAGCCCTCCCCCTGGGACCTATTTTCTGATTCATTGGGCGCAAGAACTGTCGCTATTGTGCAAGAGCCAATAGCAGCGGCAAGCGAGTTGGCTCGGCCGGGAGGCGGTGTTTCGGGAAAAGGCATGTTGGCCCCGCCTACTAAGGGGTGTTCCCGGATAGAAGGAGCATCCGCCAGTCTTATTGGCAGGCAGACCCACCAATCAATAAGGCTGGCCAATGATACTAGGGATCGGTTCCTCGCTTGACTCTATTTAGTTCCCTAAAATTTTCCCATTGGTTTATATAAATATCACTCCTTCTATCACCCAACAAGTCAAAGAGGGTGGGATTTAACATCCAAATCTTGACTCTGATTGAAAGTTGTATCTGTCCATCAAAGAACCCCCCCCCCCACCCTTCCCGTTCTAGTTTGTGAATGTTGTATGTCAAGTAGGGTCTTCTGGAGCAGAGGAGAGTACGCGGCAACGCGCGCCGCCTAGTGGTAGGACTCAGTGCTGATAGTCACTTGTGTTTCTGGGCTCTAAAGAAAACTACAAGTCTCAGAATGCATCTCAGCCCGCGAGCTTGCAAATCAGCTCCCTGCGCGGGGTCCCGACATATTTTGAAGGTCCCAATATACTTTGATATGCAGATGTCACCACCCTTATGGCAGAAAGTGAAGAGGAACTAAAAAGCCTCGATGAAAGTGAAAGTGGAGAGTGAAAAAGTTGGCTTAAAGCTCAACATTCAGAAAACTAAGATCATGGCATCCGGTCCCATCACTTCATGGGAAATAGATGGGGAAACAGTGGAAACAGTGTCAGACTTTATTTTGAGGAGCTCCAAAATCACTGCAGATGGTGATTGCAGCCATGAAATTAAAAGACGCTTACTCCTTGGAAGAAAAGTTATGACCAACCTAGACAGCATATTCAAAAGCAGAGACATTACTTTGCCGACTAAGGTCTGTCTAGTCAAGGCTATGGTTTTTCCAGTGGTCATGTATGGATGTGAGAGTTGGACTGTGAAGGCTGAGCGCCGAAGAATTGATGCTTTTGAACTGTGGTGTTGGAGAAGACTCTTGAGAGTCCCTTGGACTGCAAGGAGATCCAACCTGTCCATTCTAAAGGAGATCAACCCTGGGATTTCTTTGGAAGGAATGATGCTAAAGCTGAAACTCCAGTACTTTGGCCACCTGATGCAAAGAGTTGACTCATTGGAAAAGACTCTGATGCTGGGAGGGATTGGGGGCAGGAGGAGAAGGGGACGACAGAGGATGAGATGGCTGGATGGCATCACCGACTCGATGGACGTGAGTCTGAGTGAACTCCGGGAGTTGGTGATGGACAGGGAGGCCTGGCATGCTGCAATTCATGGGGTCACAAACATTCGGACACAACTGAGCAACTGAACTGAACTGAACTGAACTGAATATATTTTGAAAGTCAAGCGGTTAGTGGTTCCTACGGAGAGGTAGTCTAGCGAGGCCACGGTGGCTCCCACTTTCATTCCTAAGTCATGTCTCCATGCCCTTGCAAACGCCGTACTCTCTCCTTGGAACACCTTCTGCTCAGGCCTTTCTTGATGCAGCTAATGCTCCAACGTTGTCCCCCTACATCTTCAACCTTGGCCCACCTTGGATCTTTTTGAGTACCCGGTGAAACTCAACAGATCTTCTCCCTAGGAAAAGACATGTTATTTTGCAGGCAAAATGGAGGGTTCTGAGAACTGGGACTCCTGATCATGTGGAAAAGAGGCCAGGAATAATAGGTGGAACGAACTTTAAGACAAGTGATTTGATTACTCGGCATAGACAAGCCAGAGAGAAGTAGCTCAGTAAGGAGTTAGGAGCAAAGGAGGTGGGGAAGTAGTCTGACTGGGCCAGGCAGTAACAGGGGAATGGAGAAACAAGGGGTAAGAGAATGACAGAGTGGAATTGCCTTCTTCATGACCCAAAACTGCGGGTCTCAGAGACAAGCAAAAAGACTGACAGTGTTTGGCATTGCAGCCTTGACTACAGTGGCAGAAACTTGAAATACCCTAATTGATCATCCATGGAGCTCATTAAATACTGTTTATCATCCATAAACAAAATTGAGTAAATTTTCATGTACTAAAGTGTAAACAATTTGAGATACAGTATACTAAGAGCAAGGTTGAGGGGAAGCAAGGTACATGGAGAAGGAAATGGCAACCCCCTCCAGTACTCTTGCCTGGAGAATCCCTTGGACAGAGGAGCCTGGTGGGCTACAGTGCATGGGGTTGCAGAGTCGGACATGACTGAGCGACTGATACACAAAATTGAGGAGCTACTTGATGGCGCAGGGTACACTTTATCTACTGTCCCATCTCCTGCAGGAAGCTGGCCTTGGGCAAATAAAAGGTTAAGTTGTTTACTGGCCAAAAAAAAAAAAAAAAAAAGAGCAAGGCACAGAACAGAATGTAAAAGATGCTGAGATTCATAAAAAAGAATGTACACATGGAAAGTTTATGGATACACAAATTGAGAAAAAATGTTGCATTTTTATGATATTTGACTATACATCCTTCTACATGTGTTATGTTTCAATTTAAAAACACCGCAGCTCAGAGCACCAGCTCTGTAACTGGCCATATCTGGATTAGATCCTGGGCCTGTTTCTTTGCTGGGTGATAATGACCAAGTGAGTTCATTTCTCAGTTTCCTTATCTGTAAAATGAGAAACCATAAGTTTGCAAAAGTTAAATCCATTTGACAACTGTTTAGAACAGTGCCAGGCATGGTGTAAGCACCTTCTTTGTTGTTTAGTCAGCTAAGTCCTGTCCAACTCTTTCGAGATCCCATGGATTGTAACCTGCCAGCCTCCTCTGTCCGTGGGATTTCCCAGGCAAGAATACTGTGGTGGTGGTGTAGTCGCTAAGTCGTGTCTGACTCTTGTGATCCCATGGACTGTAGCCTGCTAGGCTCCTCTGTCCATGGCATTCTCCAGGCAAGAATACTGTAGTGGGTTTTCATTTCCCTCTCCTGGAGATCTTCCTCAGGGATCTTCCTGGCCCAGGGATCAAATCCACGTCTCCTGCATTGGCAGGCCGATTATTTACCACCGAGCCACCTGGGAAGCCCCGTAAGCACCTTCTGGATCACATGTATTATCATCACTGTGTTTACCGACAATGAAATTAAGCCACAAGTTTGAAGAGTCAAGGCTAAGAGCCAGACCTCTGGAGCCAAGCAGCTACTTCCTTAATGGTGACCTTGAGCAAGCGATTTCCCCCTCTCTGGACTTGTTTCCTCATCTACTAAAAGGGGAAGACAAGAGTCCTCACTCCACCTAGCCCCCAGGATGGCTTGGGGGTCTGAGTCACAGGAAAGGGATGCAACTCCCACTCTAGGCATTACCTACAAGTTGGGTTCCCAGATACCAGTGCTGCTATGGTTACTTATTATTGTCACTGGGGGTGGGAGTGGGGGACCATGTGCCTGTCAACTACAAACTGGTCTTTGCCAAGGGCATTGATCATCTGCCTCTGCAGAGATTAAATCTTTGCTGCTGCAGCTGTTGACCTTCAACCTTCCCTGAAAGGAATCCAGGGTGCAGAATGAGGCCCTTCATGCACCAGGGAAACTGGTGGAACAGGTCTTTAGGTTGTTATTGTTCAGTGGCTAAGTTATGTATGACCCTTTGTGGCCTCATGGACTGCAGCACACCAGGCTTCCCTGTTCTTCATCATCTCCCGGAGTTTCCTCAAACGCATGTCCATTGAGTCGGTGATGCCATCCTAACATCTTACCCTCTGTCACCCCATTCTCCTCCTGCCCTCAGTCTTTCTAAGCATCAATGTCGTTTCCACTGAGTTGGCTCTTCATATCAGATGGCCAAATTATTGAAGCTTCAGTTCAGCATCAGTCCTTCCAGTGAATATTCAGGACTGATTTCCTTTAGGATTGACTAGTTTGATCTCCTTGCAGTCCAAGGGACTCTGAGAGTCTTCTCCTGAACCACAATTCAAAAGCATCAATTCTTCAGCACTCAGCTTTTTGTATGGTCCAACTCTCACATCCATACATGATTACTAGAAAAAACATAACTTTGTCTAGACAGACCTTTGTGGCTAACTGATGTCTCTGCTTTTTAATACACTGTCTAGGTTTGCCATAGCTTTTCTTCCAGGGAGTAACTGTCTTTCAATTTCATGGCTGCAGTCACCATGTGTAGTGATCTTGGAGCCCAAGAAAATAAAATCTGGCACTATTTCCACTTTTTCCCCATCTATTTTTCCAGTAGTCTTATCAGGCCACCTGATATAAAGACCTGACTCATTGGAAAAGACCCTGATGCTGGGAAAGATTGAAGGCAGGAAGAGAAGGGAATGACAGATGATGAGATGGTTGGATGGCATCACTGACTTAATGGACATGAGTTTGAACGAGCTCTGGGAATTGGTGATAGACAGGGAAGCCTAGTGTGCTGCAGTCCATGGGGTCCCAAAGAGTTGGACATGACTAATGGACTGAGCTGACTGATTTGCCATGAAGTGATGAGACTGGATGCCATGATATTAGATTTTTGCAAGCTGTATTTTAAGCCAGCTTTCTCACTCTCCTCTTTTACCCTCATCAAGAGGTTCTTTACTTCCTCTTCACTTTCTGCCATTAGAATGGTATCATTTGTATATCTGAGGTTGTTATTTCTCCTGGCAATCTGGATTCCAGCTTGTGCTTCATCCAGGCCAGCATTTCTTATGATGTAATCTGCATATAAGTTAAATAAGCATGGTGACAATATACAGCCTTGATGTACTCCTTTCCCAATTTTGAACCAGTCTATTGTTCCATGTCTGGTTCTAACTGTGGCTTCTTGACCTGCAAACAGTTTTCTCAGGAGACAGGTAAGGTGGTCTGGTATTCCCATCTCTTTAAGAGTTTTTCAGTTCGTTGTGATCCACACAGTCAAAGGCTTTAGCATTGTCAATGAAGCAAAAGTAGATTTTCTGGAATTCCCTTGCTTTTTCTATGATCGAATGGGTGTTTGCAATTTGATCTCTGGTTCCTCTGCCTTTTCTAAATCCAGCTTATACAACTGAAAGTTCTCAGATCATATACTTCTGAAGACTAGCTTGAAGGATTTTGAACATTACCTTGCTAGCACGTGAAATGAGTGCAGTTGTACAGTAGTTTGAACATTCTTTGGCACTGCCTTTCTTTGGGATTAGAATGAAAACCCCTCTGCTCCACAATAAGAGAAGCCAGTGCACTGTAACGGAGAGTAGCCCCTACTTGCTGCAACAGAGAAAGCCCTCCCACAGCAGGGAGACCCCGCAGAGCCAAAAGGAAATAAATAAAAGCAACGGTATTTCTCTTCCCTTTGCCCAGGCTCTCAGGGAAGGAAAAAAAAAAAAAAAAACACTGGGAAGCAGAGCAAAAGTCTTTTGAACTCAAGCAGAAAAGACTTAAGATTTTTGGTTCAGTCTTTATGTAAAAGCTCACTTGTAAATGAACTATTTTAACTGACTTGAAAGTAAGTACTTACAAATTAAATCTATAGAAAATTGAACAAGATAAATTTTAGGATCCATGATCTGGGAAATAATCCAGTATTGAGTTGATATTTGCTACTGAAGATGGCTTCAGTTTGTTGCTTTGATTAATGGAGACATGTCTAGAGTTATCAGTGTTAAGTATAATATTCCTGTTGTACCTAGGTTTCAGTTCAGTTCCATTCAGTTCAGTCGCTCAGTAGTGTCCGACTCTTTGCAACCCCATGAATCGCAGCACACCAGGCCTCCCTGTCCATCACCAACTCCAGGAGTTCACTCACACTCACGTCCGTCGAGTCGGTGATGCCATCCAGCCATCTCATCCTCTGTCGTCCCCTTCTCCTCCTGCCCCCAATCCCTCCCAGCATCAGAGTCTTTTACAATGAGTCAACTCTTCGCATGAGGTGGCCAAAGTATTGGAGTTTCAGCTTCAGCATCATTCCTTCCAATGAACACCCAGGACTGATCTCCTTCAGGATGGACTGGTTGGATCTCCTTGCAGTCCAAGGGACTCTCAAGAGTCTTCTCCAACACCACAGTTTAAAAGTATCAGTTCTTCGGCGCTCAGCTTTCTTCACAGTCCAACTCTCACATCCGTACATGACCACTGGAAAAACCATAGCCTTGACTAGACAGACCTTTGTTGGCAAAGTAATCTCTCTGCTTTTGAATATGCTATCTAGGTTGGTCATAACTTTTCTTCCAAGGAGTAAGCATCTTTTAATTTCATGGCTGCAATCACCATCTGCAGTGATCTTGGAGCCCCCAAAAATAAAGTCTGACACTGTTCCCACTTTTTCCCCATCTATTTCCCATGAAATGATGGGACAGGTGCCATGATCTTACTTTTCTGAATGTTGTGCTTTAAGCCAACTTTTTCACTCTCTTCTTTCACTTTCATCAAGAGGCTTTTTAGTTCCTCTTCACTTTCTGCTGTGAGAGTGGTGTTATCTGCATATCTGAGGTTATTGATATTTCTCCCAGCAATCTTGATTCCAGCTTGTGCTTCTTCCAGCCCAGTGTTTCTCATGATGTACTCTGCATATAAGTTAAATAAGCAGGGTGACAATATACAGCCTTGATGTACTCCTTTTCCTATTTGGAACCAGTCTGTTGTTCCATGTCCAGTTCTAACTGTTGTTTCCTGACCTGCATATAGGTTTCTCAAGAGGCAGGTCACGTGGTCTGGTATTCCCATCTCTTTCCGAATTTTCCATGGTTTATTGTGATCCACACAGTCAAAGGCTTTGGCATAGTCAATAAAGCGGAAATAGATGTTTTTCTGGAACTCTCTTGCTTTTTCCATGATCCAGCGGATGTTGGCAATTTGATCTCTGGTTCCTCTGCCTTTTCTAAAACCAGCTTGAACATCAGGAAGTTCATGGTTCACGTATTGCTGAAGCCTGGCTTGGAGAATTTTGAGCATTACTTTACTAGTGTGTGAAATGAGTGCAATTA
The DNA here is from genome assembly GCF_014754425.2 of Oryx dammah. Classification (NCBI taxonomy): domain Eukaryota; kingdom Metazoa; phylum Chordata; class Mammalia; order Artiodactyla; family Bovidae; genus Oryx; species Oryx dammah. The sequence continues at coordinate 94,242,224 of NW_024070189.1, forward strand.
TGTGGTAGTTTGAACATTCTTTGGCATTGGCTTTGTGATTGGAATGAAAATTCACCTTTTCCAGTCCTGTGGCCACTGATGAGTTTTCCAAATTTGTTGGCATATTGTGTGCAGCACTTTCACAGCATCATCTTTTAGGATTTGAAATAGCTTAATTGGAATTCCATCACCTCCACTAGCTTTGTTCGTAGTGATGCCTTCTAAGGCCCACTTGACTTCACATTCCAGGATGTCTGGCTCTAGGTGAGTGATCACACCATCGTGATTCTCTGGGTCGTGAAGCTCTTTTTTGTACAGTTCTTCTGTGTATTCTTGCCACCTCTACTTAATATCTCTGCTTCTGTTAGGTCCATACCATTTCTGTCCTTTATCGAGCCCATCTTGGCATGAAATGTTCCCTTGGTATCTCTAATTTTCTTGAAGCGATCTCTAGTCTTTCCCATTCTGTTGTTTTCCTCCATTTCTTTGCATTGATCACTGAGGAAGGCTTTCTTACCTCTCCTTGCTATTCTTTGGAACTCTGCATTCAGATGCTTATATCTTTCCTTTTCTCCTTTGCTTTTCACCTCTCTTCTTTTCACAGCTATTTGTAAGGCCTCCTCAGACAGCCATTGCTTTTTTGCATTTCTTTGCCATGGGGATGATCTTGATCCCTGTCTCCTGTACAATGTCACGAACCTCATTCCATAGTTCATCAGGCACCTATCTATCAGATCTAGGCCCTTAAATCTATTTCTCACTTCCACTGTATAATCATAAGGGATTTGATTTAGGTCATACCTGAATGGTCTAGTGGTTTTCCCCACTTTCTTCAATTTAAGTCTGAATTTGGTAACAAGGAGTTCATGACCTGAGCCACAGTCAGCTCCCGGTCTTGCTTTTGTTGTGTATAGAGCTTCTCCATCTTTGGCTGCAAAGAATATAATCAATCTGATTTCAGTGTTGACCATCTGGTGATGTCCATGTGTAGAGTCTTCTCTTGTGTTGTTGGAAGAGAGTGTTTATGACCAGTGCGTTCTTTTGGCAAAACTCTATTAGCCTTTGCCCTGCTTCATTCCGTACTCCAAGGCCAAACTTGCCTGTTACTCCAGGTGTTTCTTGACTTCCTACTTTTGCATTCCAGTCCCCTATAATGAAAAGGACATCTTTTTTGGGTGTTAGTTCTAAAAGGCCTTCTAGGTCTTCATAGAACCGTTCAACTCCAGCTTCTTCAGCATTACTGGTTGGGGCATAGACTCGGATTACTGTGATACTGAATGGTTTGCCTTGGAAATGAACAGAGATCATTCTGTTGTTTTTGAGACTGCATTCAAGTACTGCATTTTGGACTCTTTTGTTGACCATGATGGCTACTCCATTTCTTCTAAGGGATTCCTGCCCGCAGTAGTGGTCATCTGAGTTAAATTCACCCATTCCAGTCCACTTTAGTTTTTGGATTCCTAGAATGTCGACATTTATTCTTGCCATCTCCTGTTTGACCACTTCCAATCTGCCTTGATTCATGGACCTCACATTCCAGGTTCCTATGCAATATTGCTCTTTACAGCATTGGACCTTGCTTCCATCGCCAGTCACATCCACAACTGGGTATTGTTTTTGCTTTGGCTCCATCCCTTCTTTCTGGAGTTATTTCTCCATTGATCTCCAGTAGCATACTGGGCACCTACTGACCAGGGGAGTTCCCCTTTCAGTATCCTATCATCTTGCCTAGGTTTACTGGAGGTCAAATAATACCTTATTCTACCTGTTACAAATTTGTCCACAAGAAAAGTAACTCAATGTGGAAAAAAACTTTAAGGAAACTAAGATATTTGTTTTCAGTAAAAGAAGGTGTGAGGAATAAAAAAATAGTGAAAAGAGTTATGCATGATCAGGATTTCCTAAGACTGGATTTAATTTAGTTGGGTAAATGACTCTTGTTGGGAGTACGCTAAAGACTTGGATTCAACTTTTTCTTTCTGTTCAGAGAAAAGTTTTCTTGGAGTGACATTTTTGATAACAGATTTTATGAATTTCTTTGCCTTCAAGTGATTTTTATTTGCTTTCAAGATCTCTGGTTACTTTGGTTAAGGAATAAGTATTGTCTCACGGTGACATTTAACCAAGTGTTTTAAAACTTTTTGACTAGCTTCCCAAATATCAAATTTTAATTAAAATTATTTTGATTTCTAGCTGGCATGTTTCAGAGGGCCCCCTGAAACATTCCGAAGGAAGATATTAAACTAATTAGGCTCACTTGGTATGTTGAAGTGCATGGGAAGTGATCAATTGAGTAATCAAATCTCCTCAGGTTATATAGTACGGTAAATGCTAAATTATCTATACTAAGATAACCTACAAATTGCATGGAGTACGTAAAATTCTGATATGCCCTGGTAAAATGTTGTCAGTCATAATTCTAGTTACTGTCTTGCAGTGTTGTCACAGCCATACCAAGTTTCTTTGTCAACTGCATTGTAATTAGATTTTAAGCATGCCTTATTAAGTCTTTCACCATTATAGACAGTTACAGTTTTATTCTTTTTTTTTCAAAAATGCATCCTCTTTTAAGATTTACAGAAAGGACTTTTGGATAAATACGTTTCTGACTTTCAAACCATACTGCTGAACTGGGTAGGAAATGAAAGGATTCTAATGGGTAACCTGATGGCTTCACAAAGATGAACAAAAGGACTGAATAAACTCATGAATATGCTTGTAACTTTTATGGTTTCTATCTGAAAAATTACTGGTCTGAATCTGTGTTTTCCAGGTGTAAGGAAAACCTCCCCCTCAAACTAATTATGACTTATAGTAATTTGGTAAAATTATACTTTTGTAAACAAAAAAGAAACATTTACCTTTCTATCTGACCCCTCCAGAGACTGGAAAGTCTTAGGTTTCCAGTTAGCTTTACCAGGTAAGTTAGAATGGCTACATCACTAACAGGTATAGAATCTTAAGGAATTTTGGAGACTTTGAGAAGGGAAGAAATCACTTAAACCTGTTAAGTGAAATCTGTGATAAGCCTTTGGCATGACTTTCCTATCCCTGAGAGGTTTTTTTTAAAGTTCAGTCCAAGACTCATTTGATAAGTTTCAGCAAGGAAAAGACAAAAAAAGTCTATCATTAATTATGTTTATATAAATCATCAGGCAAAGTTTATTGAAATCAGACTTGTTTCACAAACTAGTCTTAATTTGATTATATTTGGTAAAAATGAGGGTCTTTTTAGGGAGAAAAAGATGGTTCAATGAATGTTAAATCCTAGTTTTGTTACTGGAGGTCTGTATCTACTAAGACTCACCTCCTGGATAGTTCTTTGCTGTTATGCTATATGTAAAATAACTGAATTGTTAAAGGACACTCTAAGTTTGTTCCTGAAGCTGATTTCAGTAATCTTTGGATGAAGATCAGATGCCTCATGACCTGCAACCAAGACTGGAAAAAGACATCATTTACGGGACTGTCTCCAACCTGGGTGGGAGGACCTTTTATCAGAGGATAAAAAGGTCCTTTGGTCCACTCCACCAGGATGAGAAGACATCAGAAGCAGACAGCTTGCCCAAGATGCTAGACCTGATTTGTATGATCATTTATAGTGTTTTCTTGACTTCATGGACTTTTGCATATAAATCAAATGTTTTCTCTCATGGAAAGGATCCTGTGCTAGTTTTAAAAATCAATCGAATTGTTGGGTTTGTGGCCAATTACCTGCGTCTAGTATTTCTTGATTACCTTGGTGGATTTCTCCCCTCCAAGCCTCTGAGTAGATAGACCTTAGGAAATTTATTTTAGGAGAGTTCAGCCCTGTTCTTTCTACTCATGATATTTCTACTCATGATGGGATCCTCTCACCTGGCCAATACTTGCTCTGACCCTGGCCATAGATTTAAATTTTCTTTTAGGCACACTCAAACTCTATCAGAATGAAAACCTGAGTCTCAATCAAAAACTGTAACATCTCATCTATTACAGGAAAACTCCCATAATGGGATGGATCTATATCATTAACAGCAGGCTGGGGTCATTTAAGTATTAAGGGCCCCCTTTATCTTCAGTTCAGTTCAGTTCAGTCGCTCAGTCGTGTCCGACTCTTTGCGACCCCATGAATTGCAGCACGCCAGGCCTCCCTGTCCATCACCAATTTCCGGAGTTCACTCAGACTCACATCCATCGAGTCAGTGATGCCATCCAGCCATCTCATCCTCTGTCATCCTCTCTTCCTCCTGCCCCCAATCCCTCCCAACATCAAAGTCTTTTCCAATGAGTCAACTCTTTGCATGAGGTGGCTAAAGTACTGGAGTTTCAGCTTTAGCATCATTCCTTCCAAAGAAATCCCAGGGCTGATCTCCTTTAAAATGGACTGGTTGGATCTCCTTGCAGTCCAAGGAACTCTCAAGAGTCTTCTCCAATACCACAGTTCAAAAGCATCAATTCTTCGGCGCTCAACCTTCTTCACAGTCCAACTCTCACATCCATACATGACCACAGGAAAAACCATAGCCTTGACTAGACAGACCTTAGTCGGCAAAGTAATGTCTCTGCTTTTGAATATGCTATCTAGGTTGGTTCTAACTTTTCTTCCAAGGCTAGGAACAATTAAATTATATCCTTAAATTTAGGCTAATCAGCCTAGCAACACTAGGAAATTGGGCTGAGAATCTTAAGGACGGTGCAAAGATATCATTTACCTAAAAATAATAAAGATGGGTACAGAACAGACTAAGTAAAATGACCTAAGAATATACTGTGTGCTTAGGTGCTAAGTTGTGCCTGACTCTGCGATCCCATGGACTATAAACCACCAGGCTCTTCTGTCCATGGGATTTTTCAGGCAAAAGTACTGGACTGACTTGCCATTTCCTTCTCCAGGGGATCTTCCCGACCCAAGGATTGAACCTGGGTCTCCCGTGTCTCTTGCACTGCAGGTGTATTCTTTACCTGCTGAGCCACTGGGAAAGCCCAAGAATATACTGGGTTGCACCTAACGGAAGTTCAGGGTGTGCAGGAAGTCAGGCCCTTAATTCTTTTATGACTTTGATAATACTGCTAGCTGTGCTTAGTAGCTCAGTCGTGACTCTTTGCGACCCCATGGACTACAGCCTGCCAGGCTCCTCTGTCCATGGAATTCTCCAGGCAAGAATACTGGAGTGGGTTGCCATGCCCTCCACAAGGGGATCTTCCCAACCCAGGGATCAAACCCAGGTCTCCCACATTGCAGGCAGATTCTTTACCGACTGAGCCAGCAGGGAAGCCCAGTGCTGCTAGCTCTGTTATTTGTATCTGCCAGTTTTACAGAATTGTTTTTTTCTTACAATTATCAAATATGTAACTGAGCCTCCAATGAAAATAATGACGACTAGATGACTTGCAGCAGTTGATGAGACATACAGTTCTGTATACCTTCAACTATTAGAATAGCGTAACTCTAGTTATGGGAAGATGCAGTAAGAAGGAATATTTTCCTGGACCATAACTAGAAGACAGGTGTATAGAGATCTTTGACTATTAGGACCTAGTCCAGTAATAGCACGCTGAGTGGCTTATCAATAAAATCGTCTCCAGAGAGCATTCCTAGTAGCATGGGACAAAATGGTCATGAAATGCCTCCCCAAGTATGGTTGAATGTATTACCATGATAGGGCCCTGTAATTGTCGCTTGCCAAGGACATTTGCCATCTGGATCCTGTGCTGGTGCAGCTGTTGACCTTTGACCTGCCCTGAAGGGAGTTCAGGGCGGAAAATGAGGCACTCTGTGCTCCAGTGAAACATGGAACAGAGGTCTTTGGCTAGTCAGATATTTTCAAGAACCGATTTCATGATTCCAATCCTTGCATCTCTTCAGATCTGGAAAAGCACTAAATCCCCTCAAGGTGACACCAGCTCCTCAATGCTTGCAGAAAACCTTTCGTAAAATCAGTGCCTGAATGCCTTGAACTCCTCCTTCACTGAAATCATATATACTGACCTCCCCCTACACTGCCTCTTCAGAGCAGTCTCTCAGCGCTATCTGAGGTCCTGTCTCCTGGGCTGCAGTCCTCATTTTGACCCAAAGAAAAGTTAACGCGAAACTCTCACCTTGTGCAACTTTTTTTTAGTTGACGGGCCCCAGTGACACTCAGACCAGAAAGGGGACCTAGACAGGCCATTTCCCCAAGAAGACACAGACACACTCTATGTTATAATTAAAAAAAAAAAAAAAAAGTCCTTCAATATATTCCACCCCCTCCTCTTCCCTCCCTCCCCCCAAGCAAGGTCAACCCAGTGTGATCCCCACAGAGGCCAGGGCTTCAGTGGCCCAGGTGGGACAGAGGGTGGGGTCCCCATACATGGTGCTCATGAAGTCCCTCACGAAGGCAGGAAAGCGTTTCTCCACAATGCTGGCTCGCACGGCGCTCATCAGCCGCAGCTGCAGGGTGGGAACAAGGTGGGAGGCAGGTCAGCCGTCAGCCCCCAGCCACCAGGAGACGGCCCCACCCCGCTGGCCTTGCTCCTCCCAGCCACAGGCCCACCTGATAGGCGATGTTGTGAACGGTGAGGTGGTGCAGGGCCGCGGTGTTGTCGCTATGGAGCAGGGTGTGCAGGAAGGCCCGGCTGTGCCTGGGGACGGGAGGTGGGAAGTGGGGGCCCTGGTGGGGCCAGGTCCTACCCACCCCCGCCCTGCCCCCACTTCTGCCCCAGGCTCCCTCCCCTCTTACTTCTGGCAGGTGGGACAGTCACACTCTGGGTCAATGGGGCGGAAGTCCTTCTCATACTGCTTCTTCTTCAGTTGCAGGTTCCCCGTGGGCACTAGGGCGGAGCCGAAGCGCTGGGGGGAGCCAGGGAGGGAGAGAGGGAGGGGGCATCAAGCCGGTTTTCCGCTGCCTAGCCTCCCCTCCACCTCAGCCCCATCCCCGGAATCCCTCCCCAGTTCCTCCTCTGCCCCAGCTCACCGCTGTCCGTGTAGGGAAGACACAGTCAAACATATCGCATCCGAGAGCCACGCAGACCACCAGATCGGTGGCATAGCTGGGGGGGCGGGGGGCACACACATGGTGGGGGAGGGTAGCAGAGAACCTCAAGCCCTGATCACACACCCAGGGACCTCCTCCTCCCAACATAGGCACCCTCACCCCCAACAGAGGGCAAAGTCCCCTCCCAGGCAGGGCTGTGTCTTTCCCCGGTCCCCAACACCCCGGGGCAGGGGTTCCAAGGAATCCACTCCCCACAGGCAAGGATGGGGGGTGGGCGGCATCTCCCTTCTCCTCCACGTACCCAACCCCCATCAGGTAGCGGGGCTTGTCCTTAGGCAGCCGCGACGTGCTCAGTGCCACCATCCTCCAGAACTCGCCCTTGCTCTCACCCCCGCTCAGGCCCCCGATGGCAAAGCCTGGCACATCTCGCTTGGTCATCTCTGGGCGTGGAGGGGCAAGGGCAGGGGTGATCAGGCAGAAAGAAATAGGCCTCAGCCTCCTCCTCTTCACCCCCAGGAGAGAGTGGGTGTGTGTGTATGTGTGTGTGTGTCCTGGGGTTGCTGGTGATGTCAGCTACTGTCTATAGAATGCCTGCGACATCTCTCCTTCAGTCCTCAGGAGAGGCCCAGGGCCCACGCTGCCTCAGCCAAAACCCAAGATGAAGCCAGATATGTTTCAGAATTTTCCAGATTTTACAACCGTGCACATCCTCCATGAGGAATAACTGCCTGTCATCAAATGCTGTAATGTTTTGACAGCAGAATGTGTACAGACTCCTAACAACTGGGGTCAAGAGGTCTGGTCTTGCCGCCAAATGAATTGTAAATCCCTGCAGGTTTTAGATATGACAGGTGGGCACAGTGGGACTTCCCTGGAGGTCCAGTGGTTAAGACTCTGTGCTTCCTATGCAGGGAGCACAGGTTTGATCCCTGGTTGCGGAACTAAGATCCCACATACCACATGGCGAGGCCAAAAAATTAAAAAGAGTACATAATGATGCCAGGTGCAGGCGGGACACCCTGAACAAATTTTCCCCTTTATTCCTCACTTTGACTGCTTGCCATTGGGAATGGGGTTCCATTTTTATAGAGGAAGAAAGTGAGGCTCAGAGAGGTCAAGTCACTAGCCCAAGGGTGCATAGCCATGAGGCAACAGATCAAGGGGTTGGATCCAGTTCCGTGGACTCCAGAATGCAGGGTCCTGCCTTTGACACCTCACTGCCTCTGAGCCCCCATCTCTGCCCCTCCTTGTCTCCATGGCCACAGCCGTGATTCAGGCCCTCTGTCACCCACCCCGCCCCCCTGGCAACTACTCCAGCTTCCTCTCTGGACCTTATGCTTCCCACCCTACTGGGGTTTCTCGCCCACTCGACAGCCCTCCACGGCTCCCCAGCACCTCAGCTGGGGTGGTGTCCCGGGCCCTCCACTGTCAGCACAATGCCTCAGGCCCAACCCTTTGCTCCTGACCTACTCCCCAGGGATAGAGCAGCACAATGTAGGAGTTAACACTGTAGGCTGCAGAGTCCCAAGCCTGGGTACAATCCCCAGCTCTGAAACGTCCAAGCTGTGTGACTGAGAGTACGGGAACTTAACAGCTCTGTGCCTCAGTTTCCCCTTCTGTGATCTTGGGAATCTGCAAGTTCCCACATTACAGGATCTTTATGAAAACTCCATCGGACAATCCATGAAGAGCATTTGGCAGAGTGCCTGGTGAACACCCAGAAACTGATGTGTTCTGGGTGCTAAGTCGCTTCAGTCGTGTCTGAATCCGTGTGACCCCATGGACTGTAGCCCACCAGGCTTCTCTGTCCATGGGATTCTCCAGGCAGGAATACTGGAGTGGGTTGCCATGGACTCCTCCAGGGGATCCTCCCGACCCAGGGTCTGAGTCTGTGTCTCTCATGTCTCCTGCACTGGCAGGCGAGTTCTTTACCACTAGCGCCACCTGGGAGGTTGATAGCTATTATTATCTCCTAACGCTCTCTATTCCATGATGCTTCAGCCATTCCTTCCACCTAGAATGCTCTTTCTCCTAGTAACAACCACTCTCGGGAATTCCCTGGCAGTCCAGTGGTTAGGACTCCAAGCTCTCACTGCCAAGGGCCAGGGTTCAATCCCTGGTCAGGGAACTAAAATCCCACAAGCCCCGGGGTGCGATCAAAATTAAAACGAAAACAAAAACAACACTCTCTAAGCATGCCAGGCCTATGTGGGGCTCTCTGTGATAGAAAAGCCCTGGTCCTATTGGCACACGGCTTTACCTTCAAGGCAAGTGGCTCGGAGATCCGCGTCCAGGCCCCCCTGGATGATGGCAAAGAGGTTCTGCTTGTCTGGCCGTCGATGGGCTGCTATGCACCGATCCAACCAGCGGATTGATCTGCAAGAGGGCCCTGGTCATGAGCCCTAGGGACCTGGTGAGGGGCAGGGAGACTAGGCTGCAAGACCAGAAGGCCCTCCCCCTACACACACACACACACACACACACACACACACACACACACACACACACCTGTACATGGCCTCTTCCACACGGGGCCCCGTCACAGTACTGCTGACCACATCATCCAGCTGCATAATGATGTCCGAGCCTGGAAAGACAGGACCACAGTCACTGGGAAAGCTGAGGACGAGCGGAACCCCACAAGTCCCTCTCCAGGTCTTGCTGACTCCCACTTAACTACCCCAATCTGTTTATACAGCAACCAAAGAAAGTATTTCAAAATGCACATCTGGGGCGGGGGGTGGGGGGGTGCTTCCCTGATGGCTCAGTGGTGAAGAATCTGCCTGCCAAGCCAATGCAGGAGACATGGGTTCAATCCCTGGTCCGGGAAGACCACACATGCTGCAGAGCAACTAAGCCCGTGCGTCACAACTACTGAGCCCTTGCCCTGGAGCCTAAGAACCCTAGAGCCCGTGCTCCGCAACAAGAGAGGCCATCACAGTGAAAAGCCTGCTCACCCATGAAAAACCTGCACAGCGATGAAGACCCAGTGCAGCCAAATATAAAATAAATAAAAATGTTAAAAAAACACAAATGCACACCTGGGAACTTCCCTGGTGGTCCAGTGGTTAAGAATCGGCCTTGCAAAGCAGGAAATGAGGGTTTGATCCCTGGTCAGGGAACTAAGATCCCATATGCCTTGGGGCAACTAAGCCCGTGCTCCACACCTAGAGACTTAGTCAACCACAGCGAAAGGTCCCACGTGATGCAACAAAGATTGTGTCTGCTGAAACTAAGACTCAATGCAGCCAAATAAATAAAATTTTAAAAACAAAATCCACATCTGATTTTGTCACCTGCCAGCTAAAACCCTGCCTTGGATATAGAATAAAATCCCACCTGGGGAATTCCCTGGTGGTCCAGGGGTTAGATCTCAGTGTTTTTTCACTGCCATGTGGCCTCAGGTTTGATTCCTGGTCGGGGAATTTAGATCTCACAAGCCCCATAGTGTGGCGGAAAATAAATCATTCCCACCTCTGCAAATGTATCCTTTAAGAACAAAACAAAAAGCTTCCAGGGCGGCTCAGTGGTAAAGACTCCGCCTGCCAATGCAGGAGATAAAAGTTCGATTCCTGATCTGGGAAGATTCTACATGCTGGAGAGCATCTAAGCCCAGGTACCACAACTACTGAGCCTGTGCTTCTGGCTTTCAGAGCCAGAAAGCCGCCAACTGCTGAGCCCATGTGCCACAACTGAAGCCTACACTCTGGAGGCCACTGTCTACAACAAAAGAAGCCACTGAAAGGAGAAGCTGCTGCTGCTGCTGCTGCTAAGTCACTTCAGTCGTGTCCAACTCTGTGCAACCCCAGAGACAGCAGCCCACTAGGCTCCCCCATCCCTGGGATTCTCCAGGCAAGAACAATGGAGTGGGTTGCCATTTCCTTCCCCAATGCATGAAAGTGAAAAGTGAAAGTCAAGTCGCTCAGTCGTGTCCGACTCTTTGCGACCCCATGGACTGCAGCCTACCAGGCTCCTCCACCCATGGGATTTTCCAGGCAAGGGCACTGGAGTAGGGTGCCATCGCCTTCTCCAGAAATGAGAAGCTAGTGAACTGCAATGAGATAGTGACCTCTGCTCCCAATAACTAGAGAAAAGCCTTTGCAGCAACGAAGACCCAACACAGCCAGAAATAAAGAAAATAAATAAATAAAACTATCAAAAAAAAAGAATAAATACAATGATGTGTGATGTGTGTGATCCCTCGAAGTGATTCCTCATGGTGTGTCAGGAGTCTAAGCATCCTTCAATAGGGGTCGAGTTAAGGTTCTTTCCCACAATTCCAAAATCCAGAAACTTCTCAAAAATCAAAGGATTTTTCTTGTGCTAATGGGATACTCATGTGGTAGCAAAACTTGACACAGTTATCATCTTTTAAACAACCCAATTTACCAAGAAGATTCGTAAGTGTTAATGCAATAAATGTAAAGCATATATACCATAAGATCCAGCAATTCCACTCCTGGATAGATACCCAAAAGGACTGAAAGCAGGGTCTCAGAAATATTTGCACAGTCAGATTCACAGTAGCAATATTCACCAGAGTTAAAAGCTGAAAGCAACCCAAGTGTCCATCAACGGTTGAATAGATGAACAAAACGGGATACAGACACCCCATGGAATATTATGGAGCCCTAAAAAGGAAATTCTGCCACACGATGAACATGGATGAACCTTGAGGACATCATGATAAGTGAAATAAGCCAATCACAAAAAGACAAATACTGTATATTTCCACTTACACGAGGTTCCTAGAGAAGTCAAATTCATATAGTGGAATGCTAGGTACCAGGGGCTGGAGGAAGGGGAATGGGGAGTGAGTATTCCATGGGGACAAGAGTTTCACTGTGGGAAGACGAAAAAGTTCTGAAGATGGATGGTGGGGATGGTTACATAACAAGGTGAATGTACTTAACACCAATGAACTGGACACTTAAGGGTTAAGATGGTAAATTTATGGTATGTGCATTTTATTACAATTTTTTAATTAGAAAAAAAAATGAAGTGTAAAACCACAGGGCACTACCCCAGGCCTCACTGAGGTACTGTGTAATGAATGGTATGTACCCTCTATTATCCTTCTAAAATGTAGGAATTCTGATACCTATCTGGCCCCAAGAATTTCAGATTAGAGCCTGTGGAGTTATAGATCAGAAAAGCTCAACGAAATATTGCCACAATGTGTCATTACAGGAAAAAAGCACAGTGTACCATGCTAGCCAAAGATGGGGTGATGAGAGAAGCAACAAGGGTTTTAACTGCAGTGCAGTGAGATGTATCAAATACATGTAAACCCATGAGTTCAGGGCAATCCTTAAAAACTAAACATTTTAGTTTGTCATCAATAGAGGGTTCTAAGTAATCAACCCATGAAAACTAGTAAGAGGGAAAAGAATGAATCCTACTCTTCGTACATGACTGAAATTATTCATACTTGGTCTTCCAGGAGTAGGTGAGAAACTTTTCTCTTTACGGAAGTAATCTGGCTAATAAATGAAGAAAGAGGGACTTCCCTTGGTGGCCCAGTGGCTAAGACACCATGCTTCTAATACAGGGGGCCAGAGTTCCATCCCCGATCAGGGCACTAGGTCCCACATGCTGCAACTAAGAGTTCACCCGTCATAATTAAATAGTACAGATGTCACAACTGGAAAAAAAAAAAAAAAAAAGATCACATACGCCCAAACAAAGATTGAAAGGCCCTCTGTCTTTCTAATAAGACCTTTTCATCATTGCTTGTCTCCTTTTTGGACTGCAAGCTCCATAGGTAGTATGGTACCAGAACCCAGGCCCATAGCTATAAGCAGAAACCACAGACTATCTGGATAGAAGGATCTAAAAGCATCAATCTGCCTGGAAGATGGAATGTTTTGAACCTGTTTTCATAGCACTTTACATTGAGAAATGTTAACTGTGTACATCAAAAAATGTAGGTTATTGATGGAGATGGAAGGAGTCTAAAGCCTCCTTGTCACCCCCATTATTTCAACATATCTTTGCCCAGCTAATTTACTATCTGAGAGAAACAACCTACAAAGGTCTGCATAGTCAAAGCTATGGTTTTTCCAGTAGTCATGTATGGATGTGAGAGTCGAATGTAAAAGAAGGCTGAGTGCCAAAGAATTGATCCCTTCAAACTGTGGTGCTGGAGAAGACTCTTGAGAGTCCCTCAGACTGCAAGGAGATAAAACCATTCAATCTTAAAGGAAATCAACCCTGAATATTATTCATTGCAAGGACCAATGCTGAAGCTGAAGCTCCAATACTTTGGCCACCTGATGGGAAGAGCTGACTCACTGGAAAAAAACCTTATGCTGGGAAAGATTGAGGGCAGGAGGAGAAGGGGTGACAGAGGATGAGATTGTTGTATGGCATCAACTCAATGGACTTGAGTTTTAGCAAACTCTGGGAGATAGTGAAGGACAGGGAAGCCTGGCATGCTGCAGTCCATGAGGTCGCGAAACAAACGCAATAAAGATAACACTAAAAGCTACTGCAAGTCAGGCCCTGTGATAAGACATTTACCGAAATTACATCATTATCTTTGTAAACTATCCCAATTTAGGATGATGAAACTGAGGATGAGGGACTCGCCCAGAGCCAAGCATCACCAAAGGAGCAGGCCCACTTCACCTCCACCAGGGGAAAGAGCGACTCCCCAGGATCTGCTCACCTAGAGCGTTCTGGATCTCCACCGACCTCTCTGGACTCAGAAGGGTCTCATCACCGTCATAAGGGGAGCGGAAGCGGACGCCCTCCTCCGTCACTTCGGACAGGGACACCAGGGACACCATCTGGAAGCCGCCGCTGTCCTGAGGGAGATCCCACCGCAGGACTGTCAGGTACTGGTTTGGGAATATCTACCCCCAAGGAATGCCCTCGAACCCCGGCCTCGACCCCACCTTACCGTCAGCAGATTGTGGGGCCAATTCATAAAGCCGTGGAGACCTTGGGCCTTCTGGATCAGCTCTGGGCCCTGGTTTGGCGGAAGAAAGGGTCAGGTTAGGGGTGAGTGCAACCCTGGATTCAAATGTTGGGGGCGACAGGGCTGCCCAGCTTCCATCCTCGCTGGTCCCTCACGCCCAGCACAAGGCCTGGGCCACCCGGGACCCTCGATACGCGTTTGTCGATAGACTTTGGGAGGCGTGCTCAGGTCTAGGGAATCTCCTGGGCTCCTCCACGCTCTGCCGCCGCCGCCCCGCTGGGGCGCAGCCCACCCACCGGCCTCAGACCCAGATGGTAGGTGTTGCCCAGGCAGATGCGGCAGCCCAGCGCGTCCAGTTGCTCGGCCGTGATGCCCTTCATAGTGGCCTGCGTGCCCACTGGCATGAACACTGGAGTAGCCACCGGCCCGTGTGGCAGCCGCAGCTCCCCGGCTCGGGCCCTGGAGCGGCTACACTCCGCCACCAATCGCATGATCCGCGGGGCCGACTCCAGCGAAGCCTGGCTGGCGGCTGCCGCCATCTTGCCTGCCTTAACCACGTGAGCTGTGGAACAGCCTGGGCGGCGCCATGTTGGCTGAGGTCACGTGGCGCCCGATGAGGGCGGGAGCTTGGGGACAGCGTCAGATGAACCATGGAAACAGACGCCTTCCCGCTTCTCTCGGCTGGATACCCAGTTTGTTCCTACAGGCAGCGCACGGCCACAAAGTGTTACAATTTTCTTGGTTTGAAGGCACATTCCTGCCACTTCCTCGCAGTCAGAGCCTCTCTAAGGTCTTATTGTATCCTCCATCAAATGGCACGAATTATATTACCTAAACATAAGGATGTCTTGAATGTTGAATGACAGGATCTAACTATATAGATTTTTACACCGTGCCTTATGTAGTCTTTTGTCTTTTTTGGCCGCGCCTCACAGTTTGCGGGATCCTAGTTCCCCAACCAGGACTCAGCCTGGGCAGAGTCTTAACCATTGGACAACCAGGGGATTCTCTGTTGGTCTATCTTGATTATTGCCTTGCTCCAAGGGCTTAGAACAGGACATAGCACATAGTACATACTCAATAAGCAACAGTTTATGCAATGAAAGAACAGATTTACAGAAGGGGAGACTGTTCGACCATTCATTCAACTTATATCTATAGATACATCCTCACTAATGCCAGCCTCCATGCCGCACAGGGATGAGAGAGGATGGGTCACGAATTTATTAGGCACTGGTTGTGTTTCACTAATAATAACAGCAATGTGAAAGTGAAAGTGTTAGTCGTTCAGTGCTGTCCAACTCTGCGATCCCCCGTGGACTGTGGCCCACCAGGTTCCTGTGTCCATGGAATTCTCCAGGCAAGAATACTGGAGTGGGTAGCCATTCCCTTCTCCAGTGAATCTGCCCAACCCAGGAATCAAACCTGGGTCTGCTGCATTGCAAGCAGATTGTTTACCGGCTGAGCCAGGGAAGTCCAATAAGTGTTTGTGGCTCAGTCGTATCCAACTCTTACATATGTTTTATTAATGTTGCTGCTGCTGCTGCTAAGTCGCTTCAGTTGTGTCCGACTCCGTACGACCCCATAGATGGCAGCCCACCAGGCTCCCCCGTCCCTGGGATTCTCCAGGCAAGAATACTGGAGTGGGTTGCCATTTCTTTCTCCAATGCATGAAAGTGAAAATTGAAAGTGAAGTCGCTCAGTTGTGTCCAACTCCTAGCGACCCCATGTACTGCAGCCCACCAGTCTCCTCCGTCCATGAGATTTTACAGGCAAGAGTACTGGAGTGGGTTGCCATTGCCTTATAAATGTTAGGATTGGAAATGGAGCTGATATCTATTCCTGCCAGAAGAGGGCGCATTTGCCCTAGAAGCCTTCCTTTCAGGACCACTGGCCTAAATGGCACTCAACTCAGCAAAACGCTGATCTAGAAACCTTGGGCTAAAGCTACCGGTTTCTCAGTGTGGTGGAGTCTTCACTGGGGCCACGTCTGGAAAACATCCACCAATAAAGCCCACCTTAGGGCCTTTGCATTTGCTATCGCCATTGTCAGCAACATTCATCCATGACCGGGTTATATTCTCACTGCCCCATTCCTCTTGACTTTCCCAATCTTTTTTAATAATTTATTTTCTAATTTTTATTTTTGGTGGCACCAGGTTTTCGTTGCTGTGCTCAGGCTTTCTCTAGTTGCCACAAGCAGGGGCGGCCCTTCATTGTGGTGCTTGGGCTTCTCATTTGGCGGCTTTTCTTGTTGCAGAGCACGGGGCTCTAGGGTGCACGGTGCACAGACTTTAGTAGTTGTAGCTTTCGGGCTCTAGTTGTGGCCCACGGGTTTTTTGCTCTGTGGCATGTGGGATCCTCCTGGATCAGGGATCAAACCTGTATCTCCTGCATTAACAGGCAGATTCTTTACCACTGAGCCCCCAGAGATGACTTTCCCAATCTTAAGAAACTTCCAGGGACTTCTGTGGTGGTCCAGTGGTTAAGACTTCCAGGCTCCCAATGCAGGAGGCGCGGGTTCCATCCCTGGTCAGGGAACTAGAACCAGCAACCCTCAATTTAAAAGATCCCACACGCTGCTACTAAGACCCCGCAGCTAGATAAGCAAGAAAATTTTAAAAAGAACCTTCCATCACTGATGAGTGTATATCACATAGCCTGTAAGTCATATTATGCTTTTAAAGACTTTTGTACATTGACAATGCCCACTTTTTTTTCCCCCCAAACATTGATCTATTTATTTGGCTACACTAGGACTTAGTTGCGGCATGCAGGGTCTTCAATCTTCATTGCAGCATGCAGGAGCCTTAGTTATGGCATGCAAATTCTTAGCTGTGTTACATGGAATCTACTTACTTCCCCATCCAACCATCTCATCCTTTGTCGTCCCCTTCTCCTCCTGTCCTCAATCTTTCCCAGCATCAGGGTCTTTTCCAATGAGTCGAGAATTTAATAAACTTGATTTATGATTCCATTTTATTTAAAGTAGATTTATTTAAGTTTTTATAACAGATAATACATCATTCAAAAAATATGGATAAAATGTATACTGTGAATTAGCTTTCCCATGCCTGTCCCATGTAATAGTGTTAACCTCTTAATGTTTTTTAACCTCTTAATATTAAGTGATGTTTAGTATTCATTCTTATGTATACTTACAGACATATTTTACAGCATGATAAAAGAAAATATATACTTTATTTTTGCAGTTATTTTGTTTGGAGTTGATTTCATCTCAGTATACTAATGATTTTTTTTAAATCTCTGGACTCTTTCATACTAGACTGATGATGTTTTTGAATTATCCTTTTCCACTAGTCATGGCTCACTGACCCATGGAATTGTCTAAAATTTCAAAACTCTAACAACTGACTCAAATATAATTTCATAATAGTTTTTGAAGAACTCAGTAGCACCAAGGAGGTTTGGGAGAAATTGCTGTCTGTTCTACTAATAAAATCATATTCAGTTCAGTTCAGTCGCTCAGTCGTGTCCGACTCTTTGCAACCCCATTGTCCCCTTCTCCTGCCTTCAATCTTTCCCAGCATCAGGATCTTTTCAAATGAGTCAGCTCTTCATATCAGGTGGCCAAAGTATTGGAGTTTCAGCTTCAACATCAGTCTTTCCAATGAATATTCAGGACTGATTTCCTTTAGGATTGACTGGTTTCCTTTAGGATTGACTGGTTTGATCTCCTTGCAGTCCAAGGGACTCTCAAGTGTTTTCTCCACCACCACAGTTCAAAAGCATCAATTCTTCGGCACTCAGCTTTCTTTATAGTCCGACTCTCATATCCATACATGACTTCTGGAAAAACCGTAGCCTTGACTGGTCGGACTTTGGTTGGCAAAGTAATGTCTCTGCTTTTTAATATGCTGTCTAGGTTGGTCATGACTTTCCTTCCAAGGAGTAAGCATCTTTTAATTTCATGGCTGCAGTCACCATCTGCAGTGATTTTGGAGTCCAAAAAAATAGTCTGCCACTGTTTCCCCATCTATTTGCCATGAAGTGATGGGACCAGATGCCATGATCTTAGTTTTCTGAATGATGAGGTTTAAGCCAACTTTTTCTCTCTCTTCTTTCACTTTCATCAAGAGGTTCTTTAGTTCTTCTTTATTTTCTGCGTAAGGGTGATGTCATCAGCATATCTGAGGTAATTGATATTTCTCCCAGCAACCTTGATTCCAGCTTGTGCTTCATCTAGCCCAGCATTTCTCATGATGTACTCTGCATAGAAGTTAAATAAGCAGGGTGACAGTATACAGCCTTCACATACTCCTTTCCCTATATAGAACCAGTCTGTTGTTCCATGTTGTTCTAACTGTTGCTTTCTGACCTGCATACAGATTTCTCAAGAGGCAGGTCAGGTGGTCTGGTACTCCCATCTCTTTCAGAATTTTCCGTAGTCTATTGTGATCCACACAGTCAAAGGCTTTGGCAAAGTCAGTAAAGCAGAAATAGATGTTTTTCTGGAACTCTCTTGCTTTTTCCATAATCCAGTGGATGTTGCAATTTGATCTCTGGTTCCTCTACCTTTTCTCAAACCAGCTTGAACATCTGGAAGTTCAAATCCCTTACAATTATACAGTGGAAGTGAGAAATACATTTAAGGGACTAAATCTGATAGACAGAGTGCCTGATGAACTATGGACAGAGGTTCGTGACATTGTACAGGAGACAGGGATCAAGACCATCCTCAAGAAAAAGAAATGCAAAAAAGCAAAATGGCTGTCTGAGGAGGCCTTACAAATAACTGTGAAAAGAAGAGAAGCGAAAATCAAAGGAGAAAAGGAAAGATATACCCATTTGAATGCAGAGTTCCAAAGAATAGCAAGGAGAGATAAGAAAGCCTTTCTCAGTGATCAGTGCAAAGAAATAGAGGAAGACAATAGAGGAAAGACTAGAGATCTCTTCAAGAAAACTAGAGATACAAAGGAAATACTTCATGCAAAGATGGGCTCAATAAAGGACAGAAATTGTATGGACCTAACAGAAGCAGAAGATATTGAGAAGAGGTGGCAAGAATACACAGAAGAACTGTACAAAAAAGATCTTCATGACCCAGATAATCACGATGGTTTGATCAGTCACCTAGAGTCAGACATCCTGGAATGTGAAGTCAGGTGGGCCTTAGGAAACATCATTACAAACAAAGCTAGTGGAGGTGATGGAATTCCAATTGAGCTATTTCAAATCCTAAAAGATGATGCTGTGAAAGTGCTGCACACAATATGCCAGCAAATTTGGAAAACTCAGCAGTGGCCACAGGACTGGAAAAGGTCAGTTTTCATTCCAATCCCAAAAAAAGGCAATGCCAAAGAATGCCCAAACTACCGCACAATTGCACTCATCTCACATGCTAGTAAAGTAATGCTCAAAATTCTCCAAGCCAGGCTTCAGCAGTATGTGAACCATGAACTTCCAGATGTTTAAGCGATTTTAGAAAAGGCAGAGGAACCAGAGATCAAATCGCCAACTATGTTTATAGAACTGTTCAATTTTGCTGATAAGGTGCCTGTGAAATGGTCTCTCCATTGGCTTTTATTTACATTCCATGATTGCTACTGAGGTTGAATGCCTTTTCAGATGTTTGAGACATTTCCTGACATCTTTCATTACTTGGTAATGATTTGGTAGCAGATTCAATACAGCTGAGCTGAGCACTTGTATATATAAAATCTCCATATGGAACAAAAATACAAAATAGTGATCTTTGGAGATTGTAAATACAAGAGTATTCATTGAACTGCACTTTTGTATTTTATACACTTTTCTGCATTTTTATATTCCACATGTCCAAGTATATAAAAAAACTCAAAACACAAAAGGTGAACAAACTCATTCCCGCCTCATCCTCCACAGACTTTCCAACACATCCACCCACTTTCCAGCTCAGCCTTTCCTAGTAACATGTTTTATCAGATTCTTATGTCCTTCTAGTGTTTTTTTTTTTTCATGCAGAGAGAAGCAAATACTGTTACATACTTATTTACATATATACCTTTGTTCACAAAAGCAGACTTGCTAGTTACTGCAGGGAATACACTTCACTTTTTGTGTATACCTTGGAGGCTATTTCATGTCAGTACATAGTCTCCTTGTTCTTTCTAAAATTTATTCATTGAAAAAAAACTCCAATACTTTGGCCACCTGATGCAAAGAGCTGGCTCATTTGAAAAGACCTTGATGCTGGGAAAGATTGAAGGCAGGAGGAGAAGGGGACGACAAAGGATGAGATGGTTGGATGGCATCACTGACTCAATGGGCATGAGTTTGAGTAAACTGTGGGAGTTGGTGATGGACAGGGAGGCCTGGCATGCTGCAGTCCTTGGGGTCACAAAGAGTTGGACACGACTGAGCAACTGAACTGAACTGAAAAAAAATTTGGAGGGGATCATAGTTCCCTGGCCAGAGATTGAACCCGGGCCCTCAGAGTGAAAGCATGGTGTCCTAACCATTGGACTGACTGGGAATTTCCATTTTTACATTTTTTAAAAAGTTGCCCGGTATCCCAGAGTGTGAATAGTCCACCTCTTGCTTATCGGGTTGTTTTTCACTTAGGTTGTGAGTAAAATCTTTTGCTTCTACAAACAAGGCTGCAATGAATAATCTTGTATTTAAGCCATTTCACATGGCAGCAAGTATATGTTTAGGAAAATTTTCTAGCAGCTGGATGACTAGGTCAAATACTATAATGAGATCCTAGCAAATGCCCTCTATAGGGTTTGTGGCAACTACACTGACGGAAGCACAACCTCTCCAACCTCTCTCCTCACCTGCTGCATTAAAAGGAGAACTCTGGTAACTCCGTGCCATTTTTAACGTGCATTTGTCTTATTCCCAGTGAGGTTTGGCATCTATTCTTCACTCCCACCTTCTTCAAACATTCTTCCTATAGACTTTCTAGCCTCAATCTCCTAGTTTTTTAGTATTTCTTTTTAATTCTTCCAGATAATAATATGATGGTGATGTTTAAGAACCAACGTTGCCAACACTAACAGAGCAAGTGCCAGTTTGTGTCAGGTGTCTGCTAAGCCATATGCTGTCATTGCCTCATTCGACTCTCACAGTATAACAAGGTAGATACTGTTATCTCCGTTTTATGAATAAAGTCACTGAGGCAGAGATATTTTCTCACTCACTCCTGGTCACATGAGTAGTAATCAAGGAACAGGAATTGAAATCTAATTTGGGGGCTACCCTGATGGTAAGGAATCCACATGAGTAGTAATCAAGGAACAGGAATTAAAATCTAGTTTTGGGGCTACCCTGGTGGTAAGGAATCCACCTGCCGATACAGGAGACATGGGTTTGATACCTGATCTGGGAAGATCCCACGTGCTGCAGAGCAACTAAGCCCATGTGCCACAACTATTTAGCCTGTGCTCTAGAGCCCAGGAGCTGCAACTACTGAAGCTGTGTGTCCTAGAGGCCAAGCTCTACAACAATAGAAGCCACTGTAATGAGAAGCCCAAACACCACAACTGGAGAGTAGCCCCAGAGAAAAGCGGAAGCAGCGATGAAGACCCAACACAGTAAATAAAGTGTTTAAAAAAGAAGGAAATCTAGTTCTGTCTGAACCCCATGAAGCCACCATCTTATCCATCTTCTTTTCCTGGAGAAGGCAGTATTAGGGATCGTAGCACAGGGCAGAGATGAAAGAGTTACAGCCAGAAGAACCAGAAGAGGGGATTCGGGCTCTGCCACTCAGAAACCAGGTGACTTTGGTCAAATGATGGGCATGCTACCTCAGTTTCTTCATCTTTAAATTGGGGCAGAGCATCATGATGAAGGTAAACAGTAAACGTCAAAATACACACATGAATATACATGCAATGAATATTAGGGAGCACCCACTCTGTCAGGCACTGTTCTCACTGCTGGTAACATAGCAGTGAACAAGCAGACAAAAAACCATGCCCTGGAGGTATGAACAAGAAAAATTTGTAGAACATATCAGTCTCAGGTAGTGAAGAGTGTTGGGGGAATAATGAGGGCAGGAGAGGAGTTGGGAGGTGACTATTTTAAGTAGAGTGGTCTAGATCAGCCTCCATAAGGTGAGATTTGAGTCAAGGCCTGAAGGAAATAAAGAGGGACTCAAATGAGATCTGAGATATCATTTTAGGCAGTGGGAACCATGAGAGCAAATTCTCTGCTGAGGTGGGAATGTACCTGGATCACTTGCCGTGCGGCAGGGAGAGCAATGTGGCTGCAGGGAGTGAGGGAAGGAGCAGAAGGTGGAGAGGTCAGCATGAGATCGTGCAAGGCCTCTGGTTAGCAATGGGGACTTCAGAGTTCCTCTGAGCTAGATAGAGTGGAGGTTTCTTAACGAAGCGTTTAGAGTTTTTCCTATCCCCAGGGGTAAAATCGGGGGTTGGAGGTAAGTTGCATCCGAGGCTCAGTGGCATCTGCTTTATTTCAGCGCTGTTCAGCAGGGAGGTCTGGTGGGCGCCACAAGGCCGCCCTGAAATCGGCGCAGGGTGCGCGACTTCAGCACTCTGGACAGCGCCACGCACGTTTCCCGGAGGCTAGGGAAGCGGCAGGCCTGGGGGCGGAGCCTGAAGAAGCGGCCTATTAAAAGCCGCGCGCCGCGCACAAAGGGCTAACCCAATAGGTAGGAGCTTGAGGAACTGTCCAATTGGGAGCGTTGGAGCGATGACGCACCGAACGACGTTGAGAGGCAGAGCTTGTGGAAAGCCTCTATTCCGAGCGGGGATTGTTGATTGGCCCCGTTGAAGCGACCGTGCCCAAGAGGCGGTCCTAAGAGCTTGCAAGAGGTCATTTTCGAAAGGGTAATTTGGAAAAACCGATCCTTGGGTGGTTTCTGCACCCAAGTGGAAGCCCGTGTACTTTCCCAGGTTGAAAGTTTCTGTGAAGCCCCCAACCCTTCCCTCCTTGGGGTCGACGCAACTATCCAGAGGAGCCCTCAAAACTGGAAGGGGTTCTCCTTATGAGTAGCATATGGAATTCTCAGATGCAGAACGGCAGGAGTTGGGTTTGCTCTGAAGCAGAGTTAGGGGTACCTCTGACGTTGAACTGTGTTGTTGAAGACTCTTGAGAGTCCCTTGGACTGCAAGATCAGCCCTGGGATTTCTTTGGAAGGAATGATGCTAAAGCTGAAACTCCAGTACTTTGGCCACCTCATGCGAAGAGTTGACTCATTGGAAAAGATTCTGATGCTGGGAGGGATTGGGGGCAGGAGGAGAAGGGGACGACCGAGGATGAGATGGCTGGATGGCATCACTGACTCGATGGACGTGAGTCTGAGTGAACTCCGGGAGTTGGTGATGGACAGGGAGGCCTGGCATGCTGCGATTCATAGGGTAGCAGAGTTGGACACGACTGAGCGACTGAACTGATGTTGAAATCGAAGTCGTTGCAGTCCTGGGGTCGGGTAATTGTCCCAAGAGCCTGGACGGTTTTCTCTGATTCAGACGGGCTTGAGAGCAGTCCTTGTGTGCTAGTCTCAGCCCCCACAGCCTCGGTGCCCTGATAGCTTTTTGGGAAACACCAGAAAGGCCATGGACCAGGACTTCTGACCTGTGTGGAATGACCTCTATGGCCACTGTCTAAACATTCCAGCTTGTCTCCCACACAGTAAAACAGAGTGGTGAGCCTGGACCCCTCTCCTTATCTTGGGCCAAGATTATAATGCATCACTCTGTCCCAGGTAGCTGTTTAGGATATGCAGTTTTAACCCCTCTTGGGTCTGGAAGGTGGTCCCTCGCAAAGTCCAGTGGACTTTTGCCACTTTATCACTCTCAACCTCAGCTCACTTGTTGCAGAACTCAAGCCTTTTTGTCGGTCTCTCAGCCTTTATTTTCACCTCTACCACACACAGGTTCTTTACCCAATACTCAAAAGAATTGCTCTGGAGCACTACTCAGCCCAAGTTCTTTCTAGCTCAGAATCTTTCCAGTTTTCCGTTGTCCTCAGGATGAGGTTGAGAACTCCTCTGCTTCCCAGTCAAGCCCCTGCACTGGATGGCTCCCGGCTTACATGAAGCCACACTTTTCCCTTCTCATGACCACAATGCTCACTCACCTGAGTTATCAGCTCCTTGAATTCCATTGACACCTCCCAGAATTTTCTGAGCATGCCAGTCCCTTGGCTAATCTTCCTCAACACACCTTTGGGTCCCACTCAACCATATTGTTTCACTTGAGACACATAACGCCTTCCCCTAACACTCGACCCGAGCTGGGAAAGGGCCCTCTTGGTGCCTGGAAGCTCCTTGAGGGCTAGGCCCAGTTTCACTGCCATATTCCCAGCGCTCAGTACATGGCTGAAACATAAGCAATACCCAATAAACACGTTATGTGAATGAAACAAATGAGCACAGTAAGTTTTCATTTATTCCAGAGTGGGTTAGAATGAGCATTTCAGCCAAAAATGCGTGCTGCATTGTTGCCCAAAATTGTGTCCAGAAGTTATAAAATAGGCCTATGAAGGGAAGGAGGAGCCCCAGGAGGCTCACACCTGGACACTGAATCCTGAGGCTCAACAGCCCAGCTGACTACACCAGAACAGGTTAATCATCAGAGGGAGAACAAATGAATGTTTCCCCGTCAGGTAGAGGGTAGTTGGGCAGCTCAGGCTGCACCTAGACACAACCAGGGCCCCGGTGACTGCAAATCTAGAGGTGTAGGTCTCTGATTTTTGTCTCCACCATTGCTACTAAAGGCCCTCTTTCATCTGAGGTCACTAGTCCCCAGTACTTACACTCTGTAGTCAGTTCAAATTCCTGGCAAGGCCCTGTGACATCATCTTACCACCATGAGGTGTCATACTTTCTCCCTTCCTACCTTCCCTCCAAAAGCACCCTTCAGGGTGGTGTCTGGTCCCAGGTCATTGACCCCCATGGCCTATCCATCAAGTACCCTGTCCTGATCAACTCGCTGAGGGTGTGGGCCACCAATCGATCCTTGTGCTGAGGCTCTGGTGCTGTCTGCTGGTGACTCAAGGACACATGACACCATCCTCCAGCAACACATGGGCCAACGTGTCTCTCCATAAGCCAGCTGTTGCCTACCATGGCCATAGCTGAGGAGGAGCTGGAGACCACCTCCTCCACACTGGCCTCCAAGGCTGAGAGGACAACAGGCCTGGGGAAGCCTGGATCACATCTGAAGCGGTGAGGAGTGAGCAAGGCCTTCTCCCTGCTGAGGTATGGCCACATCTTGCTGAATCCAGCTTCCTGGGGTGGCAGGTTCCAAGAGCTGGGGTACCAGGTTCCAAGAGCTGGGGTACCAGGTTCCAAGAGCTGGGGTACC